>NC_086448.1:726659241-726959241 GCF_028390025.1 Pseudophryne corroboree | reverse complement strand
TCATAGTAAAGTTACTTGGCGCAGTCGCAGTGCGAACTTTGCGCATGCGTACTAAGCGGATTTTCACTGCGATGCGATGAAAAAGAACGAGCGAACAACTCGGAATGAGGGCCAATATTCTTATTTTTACACATGGCTATCAGCCCCCCCATCCGCAGCCCTTGGATGGGGGGGGGACAGCCTCGGGCTTCACCCCTGGCCCTTGGGTGGCTGGAGGGGGGGACCCCTTGATTTAAGGGGTCCCCACTCCTCCAGGGCATCCAGGCCAGGGGTGACTAGTTAGTGATTTAATGCCAGGGCCGCAGGGACCTAAATAAAAGTGTCCCCCGGCTGTGGCATTATCTCTCTGACTAGTGGAGCCCAGTGCTGGTGTTAAAAATACGGGGGACCCCTACGCTTTTTGTCCCCCGTATTTTTGGCACCAGGACCATGCGCAGAGCCCGGTGCTGGTTGTTAAAATATGGGGGAACCCCTGTCAATTTCCCCCCCATATTTTTGCAACCAGGACCGGCTCAAAGAGCCCGATGCTGGTTGTGCTTAGGAGGGGGGACCCCACGCAATTTTTTTCTTGATTTTTAACACTTTAATTTTTTTTTAAATGTGCACAATGAAGCCCTGCACGGATCTCACAGATCCGGCCGGGATTCCTTGTGTTTTGTCAGGCAGTGTTTTACTCATCACTCCCGTAAAACACTGCCTGACATTACGAATCACATTGACATCGGAAAAGACGAATGTTGCAAACTCGGCTGCTTAGTAAATGACCGTATCAGGATTCAAAAAGTTGCAGTAAAATGCACCCGATACCATTCGAGTTCAAACACCCTTAAAAACGGCTAAAACACGAATATTAGTAAATATACCCCCATGAGGGAGAAAATGCTCTGTTCCTGGACTTTCCTGGTAATTAGTGATGAGCGGGTTCGGTTCCTCGGAAACCGAACCCCCCCGAACTTCACCCATTTTACACGGGTCCAAAGCATACTCGGATTCTCCCGTATGGCTCGGTTAATCCGCGCCCGAATGTCATCATCCCGCTGTCGGATTCTCGCGAGATTCGGATTCTATATAAGCAGCCGCGCGTCGCCGCCATTTTCACTCGTGCATTGGAAATGTTAGGGAGAGGACGTGGCTGGCGTCCTCTCCGTTTATTAATAATATTTGTGCTGCTTATTATTGCTTAATTGTGGGGACTGGGGAGCAGCTGTATTATATAGGAGGAGTACAGTGCAGAGTTTTGCTGACCAGTGACCACCAGTATACGTTGTCTGCCTGAAAAACACTCCATATCTGTGCTCAGTGTGCTGCATATATCTGTGCTCACACTGCTTAATTGTGGGGACTGGGGAGCAGCTGTATTATATTGGAGGAGTACAGTGCAGAGTTTTGCTGACCAGTGACCACCAGTATACGTTGTCTGCCTGAAAAACACTCCATATCTGTGCTCAGTGTGCTGCATATATCTGTACTCACACTGCTTAATTGTGGGGACTGGGGAGCAGCTGTATTATATAGGAGGAGTACAGTGCAGAGTTTTGCTGACCAGTGACCACCAGTATACGTTGTCTGCCTGAAAAACACTCCATATCTGTGCTCAGTGTGCAGCATATATCTGTGCTCACACTGCTTAATTGTGGGGACTGGGGAGCAGCTGTATTATATAGGAGGAGTACAGTGCAGAGTTTTGCTGACCAGTGACCACCAGTATACGTTGTCTGCCTGAAAAACACTCCATATCTGTGCTCAGTGTGCTGCATATATCTGTGCTCACACTGCTTTATTGTGGGGACTGGGGACCACCAGTATATTATATAGGAGGAGTACAGTGCAGAGTTCTGCTGACCAGTGACCACCAGTATACGTTGTCTGCCTGAAAAACACTCCATATCTGTGCTCAGTGTGCTGCATATATCTGTGCTCACACTGCTTTATTGTGGGGACTGGGGAGCAGCAGTATTATATAGGAGGAGTACAGTGCAGAGTTTTGCTGACCAGTGACCACCAGTATACGTTGTCTGCCTGAAAAACACTCCATATCTGTGCTCAGTGTGCTGCATATATCTGTGCTCACACTGCTTTATTGTGGGGACTGGGGACCACCAGTATATATATATAGGAGGAGTACAGTACACAGTTTTGCTGACCAGTGACCACCAGTATACGTTGTCTGCCTGAAAAACACTCCATATCTGTGCTCAGTGTGCTGCATATATCTGTGCTCACACTGCTTTATTGTGAGGACTGGGGACCACCAGTATATTATATAGGAGGAGTACAGTGCAGAGTTTTGCTGACCAGTAACCACCAGTATATATAGCAGTACGGTACGGAAGGCCACTGCTCTACCTACCTCTGTGTCGTCAAGTATTCTATCCATCTAGATTCTATACCTGTGGTGCATTTTAGTTTTGCAGTTTGCTGACAGTGACCACCAGTATATATAGCAGTACGGTACGGAAGGCCACGGCTCTACCTACCTCTGTGTCGTCAAGTACACTATCCATCCATACCTGTGGTGCATTTAAGTTGTGCGCAGTATATATAGTAGTAGGCCATTGCTATTGATACTGGCATATAATTCCACACATTAAAAAATGGAGAACAAAAATGTGGAGGGTAAAATAGGGAAAGATCAAGATCCACTTCCACCTCGTGCTGAAGCTGCTGCCACTAGTCATGGCCGAGACGATGAAATGCCATCAACGTCGTCTGCCAAGGCCGATGCCCAATGTCATAGTAGAGAGCATGTAAATTCCAAAAAACAAAAGTTCAATAAAATGACCCAAAAATCAAAATTAAAAGCGTCTGAGGAGAAGCGTAAACTTGCCAATATGCCATTTACGACACGGAGTGGCAAGGAACGGCTGAGGTCCTGGCCTATGTTCATGGCTAGTGGTTCAGCTTCACATGAGGATGGAAGCACTCATCCTCTCGCTAGAAAACTGCAGTGCCACTCCTAGATGGGACAGGTGTTTGTGTCGGCCACTTGTGTCGCTTAGCTTAGTCACACAGCGACCTTGGTGCGCCTCTTTTTTTCTTTGCATCATGTGCTGTTTGGGGACTATTTTTTTGAAGTGCCATCCTGTCTGACACTGCAGTGCCATTCCTATATGGGCCAGGTGTTTGTGTCGGCCACTTGTGTCGCTTAGCTTAGTCACACAGCGACCTTGGTGCGCCTCTTTTTTTCTTTGCGTCATGTGCTGTTTGGGGACTATTTTTTTGAAGTGCCATCCTGCCTGACACTGCAGTGCCACTCCTAGATGGGCCAGGTATTTGTGTCGGCCACTTGGGTCGCTTAGCTTAGTCACACAGCTACCTCATTGCGCCTCTTTTTTTCTTTGCATCATGTGCTGTTTGGGGACTATTTTTTTGAAGTGCCATCCTTTCAGACACTGCAGTGCCACTCCTAGATGGGCCAGGTGTTTGTGTCGGCCACTTGGGTTGCTTAGCTTAGTCATCCAGCGACCTCGGTGCAAATTTTAGGACTAAAAATAATATTGTGAGGTGTGAGGTGTTCAGAATAGACTGGAAACGAGTGGAAATTATGGTTATTGAGGTTAATAATACTATGGGATCAAAATGACCCCCAAATTCTATGATTTAAGCTGTTTTTGAGGGTTTTTTGTAAAAAAAAAAACGAATCCAAAACACTCCCGAATCCGACAAAAAAAATTTCAGGGAGGTTTTGCCAAAACGCGTCCGAATCCAAAACACGGCCGCGGAACCGAATCCAAAACCAAAACACAAAACCCGAAAAATTTCTGGTGCACATCACTACTGGTAATGTATGATTGCCATCACTTGTGGTGAGCTAGTTAATTGATAAGAAAGGTGTTTCACCATGGGTGATGGCAATCATACATTACCATGAAAGTCCAGGAACAGAGCATTTTCTCCCTCATGGAGAGGGTCCGGTAGGCAAGTATGATTATATGTATACTGATTTAATATTGTAATAAAATCCAAAAATTACCAATGTATTCCGTAAACCATATAAACCATGAGACTGCTGACTGAGTTTGTTTGTGCAAGCCAACATACATTGGGGGTAATTCAGACTTGATCGTAGCAGCAAATTTGTTAGCAGTTGGGCAATACCATGCCTCCCAACATGACCCTCTCCAGGAGGGACAGAATGCTCTGCTCCTGGACTTCCCTCTTAATGTATAATGACCATCACCTGTGGTGAAACACCTTTCTTATCCAAAAACCCGTTCAAAACAGGTTCCAACAATCATACATTAAGAGAAAAGTCCAGGAGCAGATAATTTTGTCCCTCCTGGAGAGGGTCATGTTGGGAGGTATGGCAAATCCATGGGTGTAATTCAGAGTTGATCGCAGCAGCAAATTTGTTAGCAGTTGGGCAGAACCATGTGCACTGCAGGGGGGGGGGGGGAGATATAACATTTGCAGAGAGGGTTAGAGGTGGGTGGGTTATATTCATACTTACCTACAGTACCTGACCTTCTCCATGAGGGAGAAAATGCTCTGTTCCTGGACTTTCCTGGTAATGTATGATTGCCATCACCTGTGGTGAGTTAGTTAATTGATAAGAAAGGTGTTTCACCACAGGTGATGGCAATCATACATTACCAGGAAAGTCCAGGAACAGAGCATTTTCTCCCTCATGGAGAGGTCAGGTAGGCAAGTATGGTTATATTGTTTCTGTGCAGGGTAAATACTGGCTGCTTTATTTTTACACTGCAATTTAGATTTCAGTTTGAATACACCCCACCCAAATTTAACTTTCTCTGCACATGTTATATCTGCTACACCTCCAGTACACATGGGGGGTCATTCCGAGTTGTTCGCTTGTTGCCGATTTTCGCTATGCTGCGATTTGTTGCTAATTGCGCATGCGCAAGGCACGCAGGGCGCATGTGCTTAGTTATTTAACTAAAAACGTAGCAGTTTTGCTGTGGATCCTGCGGCGCTTTTCAGTCGCACTGCTGATCGGTGAATGATTGACATGAAAGGGGCGTTTCTGGGTGGTAACTGAGCGTTTTCCGGGAGTGTGCTAAAAAACGCAGGCATGTCAGGTAAAAACGCGGGAGTCTGGAGAATTGGGGGAGTGGCTGGCCGAACGCAGGGCGTGTTTGTGACGTCAAACCAGGAACTAAACGGACTGAGGTGATCGCAATCTAGGAGTAGGTCTGGAGCTACTCAGAAACTGCAAAGAATTATTTATTAGCAGTTCTGCTAATCTTTCATTCGCTATTCTGCTAAGCTAAGATACACTCCCAGAGGGTGGCGGCCTACCGTGTGCAATGCTGCTAAAAGCAGCTAGCGAGCGAACAACTCGGAATGAGGGCCAAGGTTTTGCCCAACTGCTAACAAATTTGCTGCTGCGATCAACTCTGAATTACCCCCCATGTGCACTGCATGGTGGGCAGATATAACATGTACAGAGAGAGTTATGGGTGGGGTGTGTTCAAACTGCTGCTACGATCAGGTCTGAATCACCCCCATTGTAAAAAACCAATATTTTTTATAACTTTGTGCATTAAACAAAGTGTGTGTACATTCACACAATTCATTTATGTTTCATAAACACTTTATACACACAGCCTGAAGGTCATTTAATACAATATTTTTAATAACTTTGTGTATTAAACAAAGTTTGTGTACATTGAGCCATAAAAAACAAAGGTTTGCTATCTCACTCTCACTCAAAAAATTCCGTATTTCGGAATATTCTGTATTTCGGAATATTTGGATATGGGATACTTAACTTGTATTGCATGTTTGTTCTAACAAATTACTAAACAATGATGGTTATTTTCTTTACAAATTGCACATTAGGGGGGTATTTATCAAAGATCAGAGAAAGATAAAATTGTGAGATGAAATACCAGCCAATCAGCTTTTGTCTTACATTTTACAGGCTGTGTTTGAAAAATGAGAGGAGCTGATTGGTCGGTCCTTTATGTGCAGGGCCAGATTAACAATGGGGCAGATGGAGCTACAGCTCCAGGCCTCCACAACAAAATAGGCCCATCATAATGGCAGCATGATGATGATCAGGCACTCAGCTGGCCACACAGTCAGCCATAAATCATAAGTATTAAAAATATTTTTCTAATTTTCTCAGAATTTTTTGCAATTTGTGTATTGTTATATGCTTAGGGAAAAAGTGGAGCTAATAGTGTGGGAAGTGTACACACCCACGTAGCTCTGGTCCCACCCAAACCTACACTGATCACAGCTCCTCCGCATCTCACAGTAGGTCCTTGAACATTTTCAGCTCCAGGCCCATGTGGTCCTTAATCCGGCCCTGTTTATGTGTCACAATACTATCTCTCTTCAAGCTTTGATAAATACACCATAGAAGTGACCTCATTATTTTATATATACATATTCAATGTTAACACAAATTTATGTATGACAAGGTTTAATACCCAAGCTGGTACAAATGACAATATTTTGTCATGGAACGGATTTTCTGCTTATACAGTATAGTAGATGATCCAAGAGAACAATAAATTAAGCGTGTTATGGACATACCTCTAATTGTGGACTACTGTGGTGCATATTTGTGGACATATGTCAGGGACTTGCAAACCATAATGTGATGAAGTTAAAATTAAGAGCTATATACTCCAGCAGGGCTGAAACTAGGATATCTGTCACCTGGGGCAAGGCAGTCATTTGGTGAGGGCATTTACAGCAGTGTGGTGATTTCTGGGTGCCCTGAGCAGGAGAAAGACAAAGGCTGCAGGGTAGAGAGAGGTGGGATGGAGCAGTGAGATACAGAGTTTCACTATAGTAAAGGGTGAGTGCTGCTGCAAACATGCTCCCTCAAATCCAATGCTGGGGAACAGGGCCAGGGGCAGACATAATTTAAACAGGCACATGAGTGTGTGAGCGACTGACCGTGCCTCCGCACCATTCATCAGCGTTCTTGTTGCCAGACAGAGGTTGGGGGTGGGGGGGGGGGAGTTTCCCAGGAGTCCACATTGGTGGTGCTGGGGAGTGGGGACCTGCAGCGAGTGTTCCGGAACTGGCAGAGGGTAGCCCCTTAGGGCTGAGAGGAGGGAAGTGATGCAAAGTACCCATTTCAGCACCCTCTCAGATTCTGTACCCAGGGCACATGCCCCCTTTAGCTCCCCCTAGCTGTGGCCATGACTCCAGATACATGTACATGCAATAATATCTATTAATTGCATGTTCAGGCAGGCAGCAATAATATTTATTTAGTTTGGGGACCTATAAAAATAGCATATGTAATATCATTTAATCTTGTGTTAATGCTGTTTTTTATTAGACTGATTTTTTTGTGTTCTTAGTTGTCAATCCTGTTGTGTAGAACGATAAGCGTTTAGTTCATTTTTATCATACTCCGGCAACCACATTCATCTCACTTTACGGAGGATATTTATAGGTAAAGTCATAAGCATCCTCACCTTACATTCAGTTTGCTACAGTATGCTCTGTCATATGGTTTAAAGAGCTCTATGGAGATATACTGTAAGGACTGATTGCTCCAGGGAAGGGAAAACCAATTAACTGTAATAAAACTGTAATAAAATCCTTTATATATTTGCAGCCTCAGCCCACTGTGCTCGTCTTATCAAAGATGAGTTACAGTCCAGGTTATGTTTCACACTGTTGCTGGTTTGATTGCTATGAAAACAGCATTTGGACATTTCTCATTTGGGGTCTATATACTAATCCTTGGAGAGAGATAAAGTAGATGGAGATAAAGTAAGAGCCAATCAGCTCCTGTCATTTTTCAAACTCAGCCTGTGACATGGCAATTAGGAGCTGATTGGCTGATACCTTATCTCTGCCTCCTTTATCTCTCTCTAAGGCTTAGTACAAAGACCCCAATGGCGTAAATGTATTACCCATTATTATGGGGGAGAAGCAGTATCAGCGCACGTTATGTGCGTTATAACGCTTTTCCCCCATGTATGAAGGCAGCGGTGTGTGCAGGATGACAGGGGCTAAAAGATAGTAGGCCGACAAGTGATGCTGACCGTTCCAACACCTGCAGCTGTTGGTTTCGACAGCTGCAGGTGTTGATGCCCATAGTGTTGATGTCCATAGATCACAGCAGGGAAAGAGCTGTCCCTGCCTGTGGCGGGTGCCAGCTCCTCACAGCACTGGAGATCTCGCATGAGTAGCGAGATCCCGCACATGCGCAGAGGAGCCGACCAGGACAGGGAGACACAGCGCTTCAGTACTGAGCTGATGCGCTGTGTGCTCAGGAGACATCGCCGGAGGGGGGGAGCTTTCATTTCCCCGCTTCGGCAGACAAGATGTGAATACAGTACATCTTGTCGATGTCCCTTCTTGCTTCGCCTCATTAATGAGGTGAAGCATGAAGTGTTATAGCGGCATGATAGGTGCCGCTATAAAACATTTACCCCCAAATCTTTTAAGCGATCCATAAACTACAAATACAAATTAATCCACACGACTGTTACCTGACCTACCAGGTAGAGGCCCTCACTATACAATGTTGCCACTTGTAGTATTGTGCAGCTGGGGCCAAGGCCTACAGTGATGTGATTAATTGTAGATTGCGTCATCAAGCCCCTCTATATAATACCTGTATTCTCCTAATATGTGAGCGATGTCTAAGACCTGCTGGCTGAAGTATTTAACCTAAATAGCGGGTATTCCCGTGTTAACCATATGTTGTACAGACCACTCTAACTGAAGAATGGGTGGATATGAAATTAGAGACCTATTTCTAATGAAGATGGACAGGATAGAGATGGTGGCATTGCATCAGTGTTTAGCCTAATCAGCATTTGTCCGATTAGTGGGTATTCCCATGCTCACTGTGCAGTGCCAGTTACTTTAGCAAGAAGCTCTAGAATAGAGAGTAAAAGTGACAGAGGTACTGGTAATGAAATATTAATTGTTGAATGGGTATCTAGACTGCATCGGCTGTTGATCAGCATTTGTCCGATCCATGGTAACTACCATGTTCGCCGTGCAGTGCTTGAATAACCCAACAGACATATGAAGCAAGCTATAGTCAGCACAAGAGCATCGGAGCAGATCACTGTGCCGATGCACGCATTTCGCAACAAGCTTTTTCTTTTCTTTACATAGTGAACATAATAGGATAGCAGCTACATAGATATCAGGATTTAAATTAAGTATCAATTGGACAGAGGTATACGTGACACATAAGGACATTTATTCTGAATCAACCAATACAAGCTATAATAGAGTCAGCACAATCAAAGGAGCAGACACATTTAAAAAAAAAAAAAAAATTTCACTTTCTATCTTGAGCACATTCTTTCACTTCCTTTATTTTAACCTGTATATTTCGCATGTTGACCGAGCATCGGTCTCTTAAATGAATGTAAATAAAAGTTACATTTTAATCAATATTCTTGTGCACCTAGCAGTACAACCCCATTCTCTTTCTTTACAATAGCTGTTGTTATTGGTTGTCTTAGGTAGCACCCCCGACCCATATTGATGGGATTTGTCCAAATATATTAAGTGGGGTTTTTCAATTCTTCATCTCATTAGATCTTTGAGAGTGCAGATTCTTCTTTGTTTTTGTTGCTGTGAGAAAAGAGGTCAGCAGACTTTATTTTGACTGGGTATCTGTGTCCATATGAAGCAGTGAAAAGAGTGGAGTAGTGAGCCAGTGGAGAAGTTGCCCATGGCAACCAATCAGTGTTGAGGTAACATTTAAAAAGTGCAGTCTATAAAATTGTACAGAGCAGCTGATTGGTTGCCATGGGCAACTTCTCCACTGTCTCACTTTTCCACACTTTTCACTGCTTCATGAATAGACCCCTGAAAGTGTAAGTGATGGCATAAGCTCTGCTTCCCAAACGTCAGCTGTAGTGGGGTGACTGATTGAAGTGCCGGAGGGGGCCTGAAATACCCGAAAGCCTAGAGACCTGGCCATGGGTTAATACATCTCTGCCCATGTGTGTAGCACCTATTAGTGCCTTTTTTATATAGATTTAGAAATAGGAAGTTAATACAACTGATGCTGTTAGAGGACATAATATGTCGATGTTTATTTTCCACATAAATGAGAAGTACCATAAATTATAAAAGTTTTCCATAATTTCTTAAACAAGTTTCCCTTAGAGGGTTTATGGAAATTGTCGCGTTTCATGTCAATGTTATGCTCTTCTTAGTAATGAGAGCTCTTTTTAATATGGCTATTCAAAATAGTTTTGCATTCAATGGTTCTTAGCTGAAGTCATCTTCTCTTTCTTTAGAGGGAAAAAATCATCAATGCTATAAGTGATCTGTGAATTTGTGCAAATTCAGTTTCAAAGGAAGCTAAATGAAAAGGAATACATTTCTGATCTGCGAGAAATTACTTCTGTAAGATGAATAGCATTGGAGTACAGTAGCTTTTCTAACTATATTTTCATCCAAAAGTCAAATCCTTTGCAGAAATAAAATGAATAATCTAGGAATGAATAGACCATCCTTATACTAGTAAATTATAACACGTATTTCCAGTATTTGTTATCAGTGTCATGGCAGAAGGGAATAGAAGCAGGAATCAATGAGAAATTTCTAAATAAATGATTCTGACGCTCAAATATAAATCTTTGTAAGAGTTGATAAGAAAATGTCTAGTTAGGGAAATAACAGGTAAAGGATAATATGGGGGTACATTTTTGGAGTATATTTAAACTAAAATTAAAAGAATGATTACTTTTTTAGTTTATTTTATATTTTTTTTCTTGTTATAAATTTGAAAAGAAATATAAAGGTACAAAATAAAAATCTATATCCTGTAAATTGTATAAAAGTATGTTATATAAAAGAAGTGATGTGTAGTTGTCAGTTAATGGATGGTCACATGGGCGCAGCGCTATACCTGAGGTGGTGTTAATGGTAAGTGATAACAGTGAGTGTAGGGATGGGGTTGGTGTGTTGTTAGTTTAGAAATATTATGGACAGTATCGAGTTTATCCTCAACAACAACTATGTGTGGTTCGAGAGGGACTTCACCCACCAGAAGAAAGGCACCGCCATGGAATCCCATTTCACCCTGACTTATGCAAACCTTTTTATGAGTGAATGGATAAACAAGTACATTTGGAGTATTCATGGCTTCAGGGAGAATTTGGTATTCTAGCTGCTCTACATTGACAATGTTATCTTAAACTAATCAGGAACCAAACAATCACTACAACAATTTCTGACACACTTCAACAATAACATCAAAAACTTAAAATTCACAATAATCCACAGCATGACACATGTAGAATTCTTCCATTTTGACATCTTCATTCTGGATAGAAACTTAGAGAAAAAGACCTTCCACAAACCAGTACGCAATAGCCACATCCTTTCCACCAGCAGACACAGAATTGAGAAGTGGAAAAGTAAAGCTCCCCATAGAAACCAGCTTTGAGGAAGCATTTATCAAATCAGAACTTAGAAACTGTGCTAAAGGAATACCCAAACTTTCAGTTGAACAAAAATAGGGGTCTACTAACTTGATCATTAAAGTGGGATACTACAAGATTAAGGTTTTCTCTGGTGCTAGAAGGGTATTTTATAGCTAAGCCTGGGAAATTGTGTCTGTCACACATATGCAAATGGTGGAACACCACTCTTAGGGGCCTATTCATCACTAATGGGCCTATTAATTATGCGGATGCACTCGTTTCTGCATGTTTTATGTATAACGGGACAATTTATTATTAGGTGTACAATGGGCCTATAATAATACTAATCATTTTATTTATATAGTATCTCAGCAATGTGAGAACCAATGCCCTCTTTTGATGGCACTAGTTCCAAGAGCCCTGTTCATTCCTATGGGATGGGTCACTTCCGGTAAGAATCACTGCTACTTTTGTAAGGTGTCCAGTGAATTGTTCCAGTAATTAAGGCCCAGATTTATCAAGCCTTGGAGAGATAAATGGCACGGCGATAAAGTGCCAATGAACCAGCTCCTAACTGCCATGTTACAGGCTGTGTTTGAATAATGGCAGGAACTGATTGGTTGGTACTTTATCATTGTGCAATTTATCACTTTTCAAGGCTTGATAAATCTTGGCCTAAGTATCTACTGCCGCAACTATGAATGGGCCCCTTACTCATCAATTTCATGAGCTACTATGTAAATGAGGACTGTTCAACACTGACCAATAATCTACAGATAAATGTGTGGTGGAACCCCTCCCTTTACTCACCAGTAAAGTGAGGTACCTCTCTCTCTCTCTCTCTCTCTCTCTCTCTATCTATATATATATATATATATATATATATATATATGTATAAATGTCTAACAAGTGAAGTTAAAAAAATAAACAGTTTATTTGTAATATAGGAGGTCATTCCGAGTTGTTCGCTCGCAAGGCGATTTTAGCAGAGTTGCTCACGCTAAGCCGCCGCCTACTGGGAGTGAATCTTAGCATCTTAAAATTGCGAACGATGTATTCGCAATATTGCGATTACACACCTCGTAGCAGTTTCTGAGTAGCTTCAGACTTACTCGGCATCTGCGATCAGTTCAGTGCTTGTCGTTCCTGGTTTGACGTCACAAACACTCCCAGCGTTCGCCCAGACACTCCTCCGTTTCTCCGGCCACTCCTGCGTTTTTTCCGGAAACCGTAGCGTTTTTCCCCACACGCCCATAAAACGGCCTGTTTCCGCCCAGTAACACCCATTTCCTGTCAATCACATTACGATCGCCAGACCGATGAAAAAGCCGTGAGTAAAATTACTAAGTGCATAGCAGATTTACTTGGCGCAGTCGCAGTGCGGACTATGCGCATGCGCATTAAGCGGAAAATCGCTGCGATGCGAAGATTTTTACCGAGCGAACAACTCGGAATGAGGGCCATAGTGTACTTTCAAAGACACATAACTATGATGTCATGGAGAGCAGAGTCGTCTTAACATCATTGTAGGCCCTAAGCAATGCACTGGGGCCCCCATATACCCATTCATGGAAACCAATAAAAAAAATCATAACATGACCCTCCTGCAGTCCTGTGTCATCCCTCCACATGTCTCCATATATTGGATGGCTGTCAGCACTTTGATTGGTGTATAGCCAGGCTCAGAGACACCTATAATTGTGGTTTCCTGGTCAGCTGCAGTGGTGCAAGTAGAAAAAATGTCTTATAGGTACTGTGTGCGCGCGGCAAAAATGGGTGTGGCCAAATGCCACATGGGGCGTGGCCAATAAAAATGGGGCATGATACACATGTGGGGGAGGGGCAGATACACATTGTGCCAGATACACCCCAATAGTGCCAGATACACATTGTCCCACAGTGCCAGATATACATTGACCCACAGTGCCAGATATGCCCCAGTGCCAGATACAGAAATGCCCCCAATGCCAGATACACATGTCCCCCACAGTGCCAGATATGCCTCCGGTGCCAGATACACATGTCCCCCCACAGTGCCAGATATGCCCCCAGTGCAAGGTATACATGTTCCCCAGTGCCAGCTATGCCCTCAGTGCCAGTTATGCCCCCAGGGCCAGATATGCCCCCAGTGCCAGGTATACATGTTCTCCAGTGCCAGATATGCCCCCAGTGCCAGGTATACATGTTCCCCAGTTCCAGATATGCCCCCAGTGCCAGGTACACATGTTCCCCAGTGCCAGATATGCCCTCAGTCCCAGATATGCCCCCAGTGAAAGACACACATGTCCCCCAGAGCCAGGTATACATGCCTCCCCAGTGCCAGATATGCCTCCAGTGACAGGTATACATGTTCCCCAGTGCCAGATATGCCCCCAGTGCCAGGTATACATGGTCCCCAGAGCCAGATATGCCCTCAGTGCCAGATATGCCCCCAGTGCCAGGTATACATGTTCCCCAGTGCCAGATATGCCCCCAGTGCTAGGTATACATGCTCCCCAGTGCCAGATATGCCCTCAGTGCTAGATATGCCCCCCGTGAAAGACACACATGTCCCCCAGAGCCAGGTATACATGCCTCCCCAGTGCCAGATATGCCCCCAGTGACAGGTATACATGTTCCCCAGTGCCAGATATGCCCCAGTGCCAGGTATACATGGTCCCCAGTGCCAGATATGTCCCCAGTGCCAGGTATGCATGTTCCCCAGTGCCAGATATGCCCCCAGTGCCAGGTATACATGCTCCCCAGTGCCAGATATGCCCCAAGTGAAAGACACACATGTCCCCCAGAGCCAGGTATACATGCCTCCCCAGTGCCAGATATGCCCCCAGTGAAGGTATACATGTTCCCCAGTGCCAGATATGCCCCCAGTGCCAGGTATACATGCCTCTCCGCCCCCATCTCCCCCTGTTCACCGCTGCTGCCATCCTGTGTGTGTGACTGTGAGGGGAGGAGAGCGCAGCGTGCGCCTCTCCTGCCCCTCAGTAGGTGTCTTTCTTCAATTCAGTGCCTGGCCCGTGAGCCAATCAGAGCTCGCGGACCGGCAGCCAATGCTACCGGACCGCGAGCTCTGATTGGCTCACATGACGGGCGCTGAATTGAAGAAAGGCACTGTGGGGCAGGAGAGCGAATGCTACGCTCTCCTCCTCTTATGCAGTGGCGCTGATCAGCGGAGGGAGGAGGGAGGCAGCGGCGGTGATCAGTGGAAGGAGGGGACCGAGCGACGAGGAGCGTTGGCCCGTCGGCGTGGGTACGGCACACCCACGGCTAAATTCTTAAGGGTACGCCGTACCCACCCGTATCCGCCCACTTGCACCGCTGGTCAGCTGCCCAGTGTGCTCAGGGCCATAGAGAGTAGCACCAGGCCCTGGTATTGCATGAGCTTGTCCACATCCCCTACAATAAAAAGACAGAAAAGAAAAAACAATTGTGGGGCTGAGAAATGTCCCTGCACACTCCACAGTGGGGCACCATTCAGATTAGGGGTGATCTTAGCTTGCCTGATCTGGGAAGCGGGTTCTCTCTCCTCAGCTGGCACCATCTTCCCAGTGATATTTGGGAAGAATGGCACATGTGCACTAGAGTGCAAATACTCACAGTTCCAGTCAGAGTCTTTGCTTTCACTGTGCAGTGCCATCTTCTGGAGCTGTCAATGAGAAGATGGCACTGTGGAGGAGGAGGGACCCGCTTCTCGTATCAAGGTAAGTATACTTAGAAGGAGGAAGGGGCAGTGAACCTAGGGCATGGGTAATAGTACCCCACCTTGGTGTCAGTGAATGTGCCTATACGTTAAGATAGCCCTGATGGAGAGACAGGTTAAAACGTCTAAAACAGTTCTCACTGTTATTGACATGGAAATACATATAAAGTTACATTAAATAAATTACCCTTCTAGAACCATAAAAACCCCTGTTCTTCCAGCATGCAGCAAGTAATATAAATTGATAGGGAGAAGCTGACAAGTTTCTTTGGGCATACATCTCCCCCTTAGTCACTAGTTATGTTCTGGTACAAATGTTGAAGTATATTAAAACTCTAAGATTAAAAAATTCTCCCTGTTTTATAATAATGTTTACAAAATACTGTACTGTGAACATTTTCAAGTGTGATTGTAGGACTCATTCTGCACATGCGCAGATCTCCCACCTACGGATTAGTACCTACCAGGGCCATAACTAGGGTGGTGACATGTTTGCTTGGCACACAGCGAATATGCAGCTCATATACTCTGTGAGTGAAGAACTGGCCGTGCCCCCACATCCACAGTGACCCGGCACCCCCGATAATATCCATCTGCCACAACAGCTGCAGCGCCGCTGCTGCCCGCTGCAATGCACAGATGGAGCAGGCACGCCTAGCACCAAGAGCATCTCTGGCCGGCCGCGTGGACGGATCGCCTAGTCACCCCCGGAGTGCACGCCTGCGATGGAGCCACCTCAGAAAAAGCGCATCTCCATCTGCATGAAGCACGCAGATGCCTGCCTATGTGCTCCGCTCCCTTCTGGCTCGACTGTCTCCCGCAGTGTCATATGTGAGAGACGTCATGACGTCTCTCCAGAATACAATGAAACTGACTGCCAGCGGGAATAGTGAAGAGTGAAGCCGCTCTGTGGCCCGGCACAACAACGAAGATACTCTAAGCAGCCCAGCAGCTCCGGGGGGGAGGTAAAGGAGAAAGGCGGAAGATTGTGGATAGAGAAATTATGAGGAGGAGGAGAAGGATCAATAATGAGGAGGAAGGATGATGATTAACTGCAGCTGTGGGAGGGATAATGAAGAGGAGGAGAAGGAATGATGTGGGGGGACGACTAATGAAGAGGAGGTGGAAGAATGATGCGCTGATTTATTTGATACATGACACCTGTGTGCGACTGAGAAGCACAATGGAAAGTGACATTGCAAAAAGCTGCGGTCGCTGCATCGTAGCACTGCATACAGAGATTCAGCAGGGCCGAAACTAGGATTTTCATCTCCTGTGGCAAGGCAGTAATTTGGTACCCCCCCCCCCCCAAAAAAAAAAAAAAATATATAATAATAAATATATAATAAATAAATAAAATAAAAAAAACCCTGTAAGACTGAAATAGTCAGATTATCAAAAACATTGAAAAAAAGGGGATACTACTGGACAATATTCCCTTATGTGCCCCAACTGCCCTAAGTGTCACTTGCCCCCCCCCAGCAGCGTGTTCCTATGTGTCCTCACAGTAGCGGATCTTGCCACGGGCAAGCAGTACTTTTGCCCGGGGCGCCGCCTTCCGGAGGGCGCAGGGCGCCCTCCGGAGGGCGCCGCACCAGGGCAAGATCCGCTGCTGGTGTGTGCCCCCTGCTGCCCGCTGCCCCCGGCCGCCACCGCTGGGAAGGGAAACTAGACGCGTACGCGTCTAGTTTCCCTTGCTGGAGAGGTCCTTTACTGTGCGGTGCGCGATGACGTCATCGCGCACCGCACAGCCAAGGTCCTCTCCACGAAGGGAACTAGACGCTACGCGTCTAGTTTCCCTTCGTGGAGAGGACCTTGGCTGTGCGGTGCGCGATGACGTCATCGCGCACCGCACATCAATTCAGCTGTACAGGGGGCGTAAACGACCACGCCCCCTGTACAAAGCCACGCCCCCTAAAGCCGCCCGGGGCGCCACAAACCCCGGAGCCGGCCCTGTGTCCTCATACATTGCACTGTATCACTGCACTATATCATAACACTTCATCACTGCACTGCATTCCCCTGTCCACTGCACTACATCACTATACTACATCCTCTACATGCTGAACTACATCACTACACTACATGCCCCTATACACCCTATACACTGCACTACATACCCTATATTCTGCACTACATCCCCTTATATGCTACACCACATCACTGCACTACATACCCTATATGCTGCAATACATTACTACACTACATACCCTATATGGTACACTACATCACTACACTACATCCCCCTATATCGTTTGAGAAAATCTGTTTATTGTATTTTCCCTACAAGCTACACCAAATCCCCCATCTGGGAGGCAAAGCAGAGGTTGATACTGCTATCTGGGAGCACAGTGCCAACAATAAAGTCTGTCTTTAAACTCACCACAAAGCTGCTGTAGTGATACTCGGTGAGAGCTGCAGGTTTTCCAAGCTTTTAGTTTCCACTGTCAAGTGGATAGCTAGCAAAGTGAGCTTTTTATTTCTGTAACATTGGTGACTGCACCTGTTAACAAGCAAAAGCCTGGGGCAGCGTGTCCTCTCAATGGTGTGTAGCTGGCAGTTTGTTATCGGCTGGTGCTGGTCAGGTAGCCGGGTTCATAGCCGGGATCATAGCCTGCTGAAAAACACAGCACCAACAGTTTTCTTCTATAGCTTGCTTGGTGCACCGCACACTAGTCTCTGCACTACATGGCAAAGAAGAGAGTTTAAGACAGTAGCCGGCATAGGAGAGATCCCAGGTACTGGAGCTCATTCGCACAGCATCGGAGCCAGCTGCGGGCAGACAGGTGGGTCAGAGACACTGCCCTGTGAGCCATCTACTGTCTCACTGGAGCAGCACAGCACTGCTGGTAAAAAAACAAAACCCTGCTGTTTCTTCAGGATCATACAAGTCTAATCCTGAAGAAATTAAATTTAAAGTGAAAGAATTAGTGAAACTCGGCGAAAGAGGGGGTGACATCCTCAACAAGCTTTCAAAAAGAGAAATGTTCTGGATTCATGAACTCAAAATCCTATCACCTTTGGGACTAAATGAAGCTTTTAAATTGCTCCATTTCTTTGACCCAATACATCCTCGGTCTCACTTTATACACCTGCTCTTTCCTTCCTTTCTTTTTCCTCTATACACCATAAATGTGTTAGTCTTCACTTAGCTAAAATTGGGTGATACATTCTTTTTGATATATCTCTTACAGTGAGAAACTATAACCACTTGTCGTCACGAACTACCTTTCAGTTTTCTACATCAAGTGATGCGATTCCAAAGAAAGTATATCATCACAGTACCATGGACCCTTAAAGAAAGTACCCCACCAATGTACCATGGACCTCCACCACTGGATCCCTTTTTTCGGACAATTGCCCTGAATTGGGTATTCCCAAATGGACATTTTTTACAGTCCCTTTAAATTTTTCAAAACATATTTTTTATTCTTTATCTTTTATTCTTTATATCGGGTTCTATTGCACTTTCACTTTATAGTCTGTAAACATCACTATGTATTTAGCATTAGTGCTATTCAGATTGTCAGCACTATCACTATTATATGATATTGCGCTCCACCGCCGATATCCAAAATGGTGGTGCGTTCCATTGACTTCCACCGTTCTAACCACTCCGGATCCACTTTTTCTTATATACTACACTCTTGATAAAACATAGCACTCTACTAGTACTGTTAGAATCATATTTTGGGTTCACAGTAACTTTTTAATCACAGCACACAGTTCCGCCGGTCATTTCCGTATTCACGGCAGAAGTGATGTCATATCAATGGCGGTGCGGTCCACCGCTACTTTAGAGCTTATTCATTTTCACTTCTTTTTATATCACTTATTATTACTCAATCTTCGAGTGAGTCATATTTCAACTCACAGCGGCTATATCATCTATTTATTTAACAATATTTTTCTACGCCAGCCATTCCGCTACCCGCAATGGAAGTGATGTAATCAATATGACGGAGCATTTCACATGCATTCCACCGATGGTCGGGATGGCGGTGCGTTCCACCACCGTTCCTTTGCACAATTTCCCTGTTCTTTGGGCTTGTTTTCTATTTTCGTCTTTCTATTTTAGTCTTTCCACTTTCTAATCATTTAGATCACCACTGGGTGGGATATATAATAGCATGATCCTTCTATTCGATTGTATTTTGGAAAAAATCATCATGATTACAGGAAGTGATGTCATCATTACTGGCCATAGACAATCACTACCTTTTGGTATAAAAAGAGCATTCATGCTCACTGTGTCCATCCCCTTGATGAAGTCCAGACACTGATGGACGAAATGCATTGGGACTGTTTGCTGATATCTTATTTTTTGGACAGATAAGCTTTATATATTTTTAAATATTGTACGTGTGTTTTCCAGCCATTTTTATGTTATTGTTTATATTAAATCTATGTATTTTAATTTTTTCACTGCTGAGGCTGTTAATTGAGTTCAATTGGGAATAAGCTTGTTCCCTAATGATGCCTTTTGAAACTAGGCAGTGACATATCATGATTTTATGAATGGTACACACTATGTTCGCTGTTTTCTCTCTCTCATTTACATGTACTAAGCTTCAAATGATGGCTGTATGACTAAAGCTTTCTTAAACCAGATAAGTAAACCGGGCCAATTTTATCATCCCTCTTATGTTCTTTTACCTGTTTTTATTATATTTTTTACACTCTTGGGCGCTTGTATTCACTATTTCTTGCATTTAACTATATGTGTACACCAAACACATCTTTCTGTTTTATAAGCTGCCACTCATACAACATACGAGGAGTGTCTAAACTGATTCCAGGTGTTGATACATATACCATTGCTCAGTATGACAAACTGTACCTAAGCGCCGAAGTCTTTACGATTACATAATATATATATATATATATATATAAGATTACTCTTGAAGATACACTATCTAATACTTATCTAATGATGGAAATGCTTAGACTGTGAAAACACTTAAGTGACATTCCAACATAGTTCCCCAAGTTAATTCCGACTCCTTGTGGATCACCAACCAGCCATGACTGGACCGGAGGCATTGAAGGGGCCCCATCTAATTGGCATTGTACATTGTTCGCCAAATAAAATAACAAATCCTGTGCACAGGTTACTGGACAGAACTGGACCATTGATGTATAGTAGTTATATTCGGGTACCCAACAGAGGTTTAAACTAATACACAAAAGAGCATAGTGTATGAATATCCAGTTATAAAGTGAACTCAGTAATTAGAGACAGTTTTATTGTTTACTGGTGAATAATTAATTGGTCTTGTTGCTACCATCACATTGGTGCAGGTACAGGGCAATTTGTCCTTTTTGCTTCTATTTAATGTATATGCAATATCAGTTAATTTGATGCAAAGCCTGACAGCATCTAACGATAACAAGGGTAACGGAAAAAGTTATTATATTGGCAGGCAATTACATTTACAGTATCTAATTCACGATGTACAGTTACTGTGATGATGTATGGTTATAACATTCTTACAGAATTATAAAAGTGTTCTGAAGCTCATGGAATCTAAGTAGAATTGCACATATATTGATTATCGTTTTGAATAAACTTGAAATATTGCAAACTGTTGTACCTTATCATTGACAAAGGATGAACACTGGCCCATCTCACTACCCCTCTGTGAAGAAAGCAAGAAGAGTGTGTATCAAGATGCCACCGGTAAGAGAACTAACGTTTCTATAACTTAAAGGGGTGCTACAACCTGAATTTGGCATCCTACAAACAGGATCACAAAAAGGGACAGAAATGTCTTCAACAGAACAGGACAAAGAAACATCAACATCCTCACAGCCAAGCACACCGAGATCAAAAATGGGAATGGGAAAGATTCAAGCTCATGGACGGGGTTCAAGAACAAGTTACAGGCCATGTTCAGACTATATGCCCTGGCCAAACAGCAACAAGTAGATATTTTAATCTGCCAATTAAAAGGCTCAGCTCTGAAAGAGGTGTTATCACGGGCAGACACCGAGAAAGCAGATATTGTCCAAATATTCCAGCGATTAGCGACAACGTTCAACACAAGCACATTGGTGAAGTAAATATCCCATTTCTACGCCTGGAAACAACTGCCCGGAGAGTCACTATGCGACTTCACCTTGAGCTTACAGAAAGCGCTGAAGAACATCCAAGTGATTGATGCCTCAGAAGTGAAAGAGGTGGATGAGACGCTAATTAATCAATTCAAAAAGGGCGCAAGTGTAGAAGCGATCAGCACTCCAACTGCCAAGAGATTCATTCCTACATTTTATGGAGGCTGCTATTAAAATCACCGGTCCACTATGAGTTAAGGAAAGTCACTTTCCGGAAATGCCGGGTTACCATGAGAAGGAAAGTGAGAGAGAAAACCTTTAGGCGCTGGTTCAAGCTAAACCCAAACAAGCGATTCTTCAAACAGGGCAGAATTCACAGTCTGACCAACTACATGACCTGAAAGGGAAGATTGAAGAACTGACCATGGGGATGGATACCATGAATAGGGAATTGCAAAAGCTAATGAGGCGTACACCTGCAGAAGGAGCCGAGCCCAACTGGAGGGCTGGGAGGAGAGAAGGACGGAATGGCTTGTGGGAACCGACCCCAGGAAGAGGCAGAAGAACTACTGATCAATTTGACTCCTTAGGGCACCACATAAGTTGAAGGTATAACCGAAGTGGCAACATCGAGAGAAAATGACGGCTGCAGGAGCCTTTAAGTGTCAACTCCCCGAGGCCAGAGACAAAGCCTCGGGGGGAACCAACCCTGTAGGTCCAACCCCGGAAGAGTGGTGCCCCAAATATGTGGTCAATGTCCTGTTATAACCATCCAGATTAATGAAACGCCTGTGCTAGCCATGCTGGACACAGGATCACAAGTGAACACCATCCAGGTGGAGACATATCACCAACATTTGGGACTGACAGACATGATTCCCCCATGCCCTTCGTGGTTGAGGCTGCTAGCCAGCAACAAGCTAAGCATCCAGTGCCAAGGCTATTGTGAGCTACACTTCAAGATTGGCCGAGCTGAACTGATTAATCAAGGGTGCCTGATCACTGACATAAAAGATCCTACTATCCCTCCCATCACTGTAGGGATGAATATACTGCAGAACTGTCCAAACAAGCTGATCGCAGCTTTGAAAACTGAACTTAACTCTGCTCCGCCCATTACCCGGAAAGCTTTGAGTGAGATGATACGAAACCTACAGGGATGACAACAGTTCATTCGACCCAACAGAGACGTTAGCAAGGTGAGGATTACGAGCCACAAACCCTTGATGTTACAGCCAAACGTGGAGACTATCATATGAGGAACAGCCAAATATGGGCCCCAAGGGAAGAGCTATGATGCTGTGGTTGAAACCTGTCTCACCACCATAAGAAATGACATTGCAATAACATGGACCTTAGTTACAGAGATGGGAGGAAGAGCTCCTGCTAGGATCCTCAATCCCAACAATTATGCAATACAACTCTATCGCCATCAAATTATGGCAAGCTTATCTTGGGTGACCTTTCAAGATGTGGTAGAAGTATCTACAGTGGCCACACAGACACTGATGCAAGAGACATAGTGCACCAAAGAAAGAGTGGATTGGTGATGCGAAATCCATGTAGCAGATGAGAAAACATTAGTAGAACATCAAGAAGGGGTAATACGCATGGTCCAAGAGAATGCCCATAGCTTCAGCCAACATCCTGCTGATTTCGGGGACGTTTGGGATATCCAACATCATATCCCTACTGGAGAAGCACCCCTGATTAAGGAACGACACCGACCTTTAGCCCCCAAACTATACCAACCTGTGAGAAAAATGTTGGAAGAAATGAATGCCTCCAGCGTGATCAATGAACGCCACAGTCCTTGGGTGGCCCCTATGGTATTTGTGTGAAAAAAAGACAGAAGTCTATGTTTCTGCATAGACTATCAGAAGCAAAATCAGGTGACTCCCAAGGACGTGTACCCCTGTCCCGCATTGAGGAGTCACTCACCGCACTCAATTCAGCTGCCTACTTTGCAACACTGGACATGACTATCGACTATTGGCAGGTACAAGTGGCACCCACTGATGGAGAAAAGATGGTGTTCATGATGCCTATGGGCCTATATGAATTTCTATGGATGCCATTCTGGCTGTGTAATACCCCAGGGACCTTCCAGAGAGTCATGGAGCACTGCCTGGGGCACATACATTTTGACATGGTACTCCTTTATCTTGAAGATGTCATTGTCTACTCCAAAACATACGAAGATCACCTCCGCCACTTGAGTGAAGTCTTCCGGCGGCTGGTCAAATATGTCCTGAAGTTAAAACCCTCGAAGTGTTACTTGATAAAGACTAGTGTCCAGTATCTAGGACACATTGTGGACATGGATGGGGGTCACTCCTGATCCCAAGAAAATTGCTGATACCCACCACGGTGAAGGAGGTAAGAAGTTTTCTCAGATTTGTAGGATTCTACAGGAGGTTCATTCCCAAGTTTGCACAGATAGTGGCAACTCTTCACGAGTTGTTAGGTGATGTGCCTCATGGTCATCAAGGAAAGAAGATTTCAATTGCTTTGACTAAAACACAAGTCACTTTTGATAAGCTGAAAGTCCTGTTGACCGAGGCCCCAATCCTCGCCTACCTTGATTATGGTTGGCCATTCCACTTGCACATCGATGCGAGCAATTGCAGTCTGGGAGTGGTACTGTCCCAAGAACAACAAGGCCAGAAGCACAATATTGCCTATGCAAGCAGATGCCTCAGAAGAATGTAATGCAATGACGACAACTACAGTTCATTCAGGTTGGAATTCCTAGCATTGGTGTGGGCAATAATTTAAAGATTCAAAGATTACCTTTTGGCAACACCATTCATGGCCTTTACAGATAATTACCCTCTGGCTCACCTGAACACCACTAACCTCGGAGCATTGGAGAACAGTGGCACTCGAGACTTGCAAGCTACAATTTCATTATTAAAAATTGCAGTGGCAAAATTCATGCTAATGCCGACGCACTATCCCGCCTGCCATCCGAAGTGGCAAAGAAGTTGATGTAGATGCATGGGAAGAATTCGGGCTCCCTCTGTTCCAGTTGGTAGTGAATGGTTGGCAAAAGGCTTCCACCAGTACTCATGATCAAGCAGAAGAGGGTTGTCGACAACCGCCGGCCGATAGCATTGATTGGGTGCAAGTACAGAACGCAAACCTTATCCTGAAAGAGTTGAAAGCCATCCTAATCTCGGGAAGGTTGCTATCAAAACAAGAATAACAAGTGTTAGACCCCAAACTGATAAAGCTGTGGAGACAGAGAGAACCACTATGCATCTGAAAAGGGTTATTGGTTTGCCAAAACCCACATGGCGGTAACTCAGATTGTACTGGTGAGACAGGATAGCGATCAGGTCATTTTGGTCTCCAGAAGTTAGAAGTCACATTGCGATGCCGGTTCTACTGGATGAATATGAGGGAGATTGTAGAGAGATGGATCGTGACATGTCCAAATTGCGCAGTACAAAGAAAGGCTCCCGCAGATCAAAGAGTGATGCTACATTCAATAGAAACTCACCACCCACTAGAATTGGTCTCAATCGATCATGTGAAACTAGAATCTAGTCAAAGTGGATACCACTATAGAATCACCATTATTTACCATTACTCCTTGCACGTCAAAAATCTGTCAGTATCAACGACAGCCGAACTTCTATGGAGAGCTTTTTTGAGACCTTTTGGCTACCCTGAGAAGATATTGACAGATTAGGGGTCTGCCTATGAATCCCGTTTATTCCAGGAGCTGTGTGACCTCTATGTCGCAAAGTGCATACTACCGCCTATCACCCCCAAAGTAACGGGATGTGTGAGCAAATGAATCAATCCCTCATCAATATGCTAAGGCAGTGGTTTCCAAACTTTTTTGAATCACGGCACCCTAGAATATCAGAATCTCTTTCACGGCACCCCTAGGCCAAAAAATTCTTATTGAGAAATTTAGAAAGAAATATTACATTAAGTAGATCACGTTTATATGTCATCCTTAGGGTCAGTTGTGTGGTGAGGGACAAGATTTGCTTCTGTTTGGCCACATATTTTATGACTGGCAGCCACCAGCACTGGTTTTGCCTATTATATTGACCATGAATAATTTGAATTGATCCTGGACCACCAACCCAGGGTGTCCCGAGGCACCCCAGGGAGCCACGGCACACAGTTTGGGAACCTCTGTGCTAAGGTTAATACCCACAGGTAAAAGACGTAACTGGCCCAATATCCAAGCGGAGATCACATTTCTATACAGTGGCATCACAAGGCGGGTGGTGCGGCCTGCACCCGGGTGTGACTCCTGTAAGGGGTGACACCGCACTGTGGGCTCCTCCGCAGTGACAGGAGCCAGGTGCTGCAGCATGAAATTCTGCTACAGCACCTGGCTCCTGTCATAGAAGAGGAGCCAACAGCACTGCACACCGTCTCCGGGGGCAGACCAATACAGCCCAGCATTTCCGGAGTGATAATACTGTGAGGCCACGCCCCCTTTTGTGGTCACGTCCCTTTTTGCTACGAGCGCATCTCTGGCGCTCTGGCATATCAAGGGTGTGCACCGGGTGTCACCACACCGGGTGACGCCTCTGTTTCTATACAATACCGCACATAGTTCCACCGGATACACTCCATTCTACCTCCTTTTTGGCAGAGAAAAATGGTTGCCTGTGGATATACTGTGCAGCTGGGTGATGGGGTCAGCCTTGCGCTATCTAAATTAATTAGGCTCCAAGTTTCAGACACACAAAGTACATCCAACACTTTGAAAAAATTGACACATAAGAACAAAAAACAAATGGTCTGAAACTAGCGCTGTGCAGAGGGTGAATCTGACACTCTGGATATAACTTGTACCACCAATACAACAGAGGAGTGTATATGATCCTTCTCAGGAGAAACTAAGAGACACCATGTTCTTTACTTCATTGGAAAGGAACTTACATTTAATTCCTTTCCCGTGTGCCCGTAAAGGTATCTTTAAACACTATCCTCTCTTCTCTGGTGGGAAATATTGCTGTGCAGTATAGAAAGATGAGACACTTACATGAGATTTCTGTCCCGCATACACGTAACAGGTTCTTTAAAATCCTTCGATCCCCATAAAACTGACGTCCTCCACAATCTTCACAAACAGGTTTATTCCACAGTTCACATAAAACATAGACAGAAAGAAACAGGTGTGGACAATCTTCCGGTTCACCTGGGAAACCAGCAGGATGGAAAATGGACTGGCACCTCCGTCCCGGCTGCAGTCACAGGATCGTGGTGCAAAAGCTGGATACAGTC
Organism: Pseudophryne corroboree; assembly: GCF_028390025.1. Classification (NCBI taxonomy): domain Eukaryota; kingdom Metazoa; phylum Chordata; class Amphibia; order Anura; family Myobatrachidae; genus Pseudophryne; species Pseudophryne corroboree. Next base: position 726,932,892 of record NC_086448.1, on the reverse strand, counting down.
CTAGCGGTGTCTCCCAAATGTCTCTCCGGTAAAATGACAGTCCTCCTGTACCGAACGGCTTCAACGCGTTTCTGTGAATACTTTCACCTTTGTCAAGAAGTCTTGACAAAGGTGAAAGTATTCACAGAAACGCGTTGAAGCCGTTCGGTACAGGAGGACTGTCATTTTACCGGAGAGACATTTGGGAGACACCGCTAGGACTGTATCCAGCTTTTGCACCACGATCCTGTGACTGCAGCCGGGACGGAGGTGCCAGTCCATTTTCCATCCTGCTGGTTTCCCAGGTGAACCGGAAGATTGTCCACACCTGTTTCTTTCTGTCTATGTTTTATGTGAACTGTGGAATAAACCTGTTTGTGAAGATTGTGGAGGACGTCAGTTTTATGGGGATCGAAGGATTTTAAAGAACCTGTTACGTGTATGCGGGACAGAAATCTCATGTAAGTGTCTCATCTTTCTATACTGCACAGCAATATTTCCCACCAGAGAAGAGAGGATAGTGTTTAAAGATACCTTTACAGGCACACGGGAAAGGAATTAAATGTAAGTTCCTTTCCAATGAAGTAAAGAACACGGTATCTCTTAGTTTCTCCTGAGAAGGATCATATACACTCCTCTGTTGTATTGGTGGTACAAGTTATATCCAGAGTGTCAGATTCACCCTCTGCACAGCGCTAGTTTCAGACCATTTGTTTTTTGTTCTTAGGTTGCCTGTGGATGTACGACTATCCCTACCGGAATAAGTCACTCAAGGAGAAATGCCGCAAACAGATTGAGTACTGGAGCATCAGAGATGGCCCAAGACCCCCTATGCCATCGTCAAACAGCATACTGAACAGGTACAGAGGCGGCAAGCCAATAGTTATAACCGCAATGCAAACGCTGAGCCTCTGAGAATTGGGAGAGTTGGTGTGGAAGAAGAAAAATCGATGCTGTAGTAAACTGGATGGATACTGGGAGATTACTCCCTATAAAATCATTGAAATTCCATACCCAGAAAGTGATGTATATAGAATTGCAAGTCTTGAGGACGAGAGATAAACGGTCGTTCATCGTAATCAGTTGAAGAAATATTTGCCCGGCCATTCAGAAGCGGTGGAGTCATAGCCTACAAAGGCAGAGAGGGCAAGGGTACCTGAACCCTTATGCTGTGCTGACTCTGTATCTGAAATGTTGAATGTGTTCCGGCCAGTATGGGACTGCAACACCCTGCTTGCATACCTGAAATTATACTTTCTCCTGTACCAGAAATTGACAATGTTAAAGTGATAGATGTTTGTTCCCCTTTGTCACATGTTTCAGCTCCTGATGCCTCAGAGTCAAGTGACTTTGGTGAGGTGATTAGCTCACCAAAAGTGAGAAGATCAGTCTGTATCACGCGGGGACAATTGCCCTCCCATTTCAGATGTTGATATGCTTTTGTCTATGGTATGCTTGTCTCCGAGTGTTATAAGGCATGAGAACACACCTCATTTCAGTAGGAGAATTTGTGAAACCCCACTGTCATGGGATTTCCATTTTAAGTGGATTAAAAACTGTGGTTTCAACTCTGTGCTCATGGGGGTAACAGAAATGTGGCTATGGAGTTTGACATGCCTGACTGGTTGCTAGGCAACCTTCAGAATTGGGACGAAGGCAATCTGGCAGACTTAGAGACCCAGGGGAGGAGAGAGCAGGAAACCAGAGAGTGACAGGATTGGTTTGAAAGGGAATTGTAATGTCAGATGCCGGGGGAAGGACTGTTGTGAAGAGAAGAAGTGCGTTTGAGTAGTGAGACTGTAGGTGACCCACGTCCTTATGAGACAGCGAACAGAGTGACCAGAGGCAAAACAGAATTATAAGACCCTTGTCTAAAGCGCTCTGATTAGAACTGCAGCAGTATTTCCGAAAGAACCGTTGATCAGCCTGTCAGCCACACATCTTATTCGAAACAAAAGTCTTTTGAAAACTCTCAGCGCTGTTCTTTTTCAGCCAATATCCTTTTTACCAATGGCGATACACCATTTCAACAGTTCAGCTTTTCAACATCAATATTTATAATTAAGAATTGCCTCACCGGAGAATTGCCTCATCGGATGCCAATATAAAGCACGGCTCTGCCTGTCCACTTGTGACCGGGTGCTGTCCGGGTAACCGGTTGCTGTCAATAATTACCAGACCTCCCGGACATCAGTACAGGGTATAGATTTATCTCTCTACCTGGGTTTTTTACAAGTTGCTTTGCAAGCAAAGCAATTGTTTCTTGCAGCTGGTCATCCGCTGGTCCCTCCTTCTAGTCGCTCTCCCTATATTAGTCCGCCCGCTGTGGTGTACGAGTATCCCCAACTCTAAAACAAATGTGACCAAATCCACCTGGTGCCAGACCGAAGGGGTCTATCCTAGGCCAGTGACCCTGCCAGAGTGGAAGCGGCTATCGCGGGCAGCACAGTGTAAGGCATCCGGCGGCACCAAGGAGGAAATCCCTTACATCACCCAGCAGCGGGGAGAGTGACTGAACAGGAGTAGGAGGCATGGGACAAGCGGACACTGAGACCCCAGTAGCATAGACAAGAGTAAAGACGGTAAGGGCTCTGGGGGTACCAGGTGGCATCCAGCATTCAAAGCGCCCCGCTCTGCACGCCATGGTCCCGGAAGTCTCAGAAACTGAGTAACCCATTAAGCCATTAAGGAACACTGACTTTATTCAGTCACTGTTGACTCTGCCCTATTAGGAGAGACATCCTTATACTGTACAGAAGTGCAGGAGGCTCGGAAGCTGTGTTATAACTGCACTTTAAACCTCTAGAGTGAACGCTTACTGAGGTGCCCCAGTCATAGTGCGGTACTGTCTGCAAGGAATAAGTCCATTAAACTGTTCATGCTTTATGCCCACGTGGATTGCAGTAAGAAAGTGTATGGCCAGAGACTGTGAAAAGTTTTATATAAATGTTATATCTTGCCCAAGGATTACTCTTGAAGATACACTATCTAATACTTATCTAATGTTGGAACCGCTCAGACTGTGAAAAGACTTAAGTGACATTCCAACACAGTTCCCTAAGTTAATTCCCACTCCTTGTGGATCACCAACCAGCCATAACTGGACCGGGGGCATTGAAAGGGCCCCATCTAATTGGGATTGTACATTGTTCGCCAAATAAAATAACAAATCCTGATGTATAGTAGTTATATTCAGGTACCCGACAGAGGTTTAAAGTAATATACAAAAGAGCAAAGTGTATGAATATTCGGTTATAAAGTGAACTCAGTAATTAGAGACAGTTGTATTGTTTACTGGTAAATAATTAACTGGTCTTGTTGCTACCATCACATTGGTGCAGGTACAGGCCGAGGTTTTTCTTCTGCTGTATTTAAAGGATATGCAATATCAGTTCATTTGGTGCAAAGCCTGACAGCATCTAAGGGTCACAAGGGTACCGGAAAAAAGTGTTATTATATTGGCTGGCCACTACGTTTACAGTATCTAATTCACGATGTACAGTTACTGTGATGATGTATGGTTATAACGTTCTTACAGAATTACAAAAGTGTTCTGAAGTTCATGGAATCTAAGTAGAATTGCACATATTTTGATTATTGTTTTGAATAATTGAAATATTGCAAACTGTTGTACCTAGGGGCTAATTCAACAAGGAATGCAAAACTGCAAAAATCGCAAAAATTGCAAAAATACGCACACAACAGTCATGCATGAAGTAAAATCTGAGACAAAAAATACAACTTCTGAGACGTTCCAAAAACTGCGTATACACTAAAACTAGGCGTGTATGAGGCGTACTAAAGGGCTGGACTCACAAAAACTAAGAGTAGGGGCGTGTTGTAGGCATATGCAGATTTTAGATAGGCGAGGCATACGCATTTTTTGCAATTGAACGCACATCTATGGTGTGCACTTTCTGAGCGACTACAGGTCTACCTTAAACTCTGCACAAGCTGACCTCAGTTGTAACATGTTCGATGTGTACTGCAATCATAGCTTCATTAGACACAGCTGAAGCAGCTCACACTGCTGACCACAATTCACTTTATTCGGCTGCATTGAAACTTAACAACATGTAAGGGAGCTTTAAACTATTTAACACATGTATTACTCTAAAATATATGTTGGTAACCTAATAATTCTTTACGTTAATAACAATGCAGGTTTGTCAAGAAGACTTGTTTTCCTACAAACATGTACAATAACATTTACAAGCAAGTTTTGTTTTTTTGTTTGGTAACGTTAATGGCTTTTTGTATAAAATCTGAAGTTTTTTTTAGGATTTAAAGCAACAAACAATTATTATCTTAAAAAATCATACCCACATACAGTACGTGTAAGTTTTTTTTGTTTTGTTTTTTTTCCCCTTGTTCAATAACATCACCACAGCAATTGTGATTTTGTGGAAATTTTAATTATGCACCACATTTTTTATATATTTTTTTACATTTTTACATTACACAATAAAATAAAGAATGTTAGTAATAACAAAAAAACATTAATATATCATGTATGTAAACTTTCAACATAAAAAAAACATTTTTTTTCCCTTTTTTGGCCTGTGTTTGTGGATTTACCAGCAGAAGTAGCTTGTCTTGTTGTTCAACGCATCCTGTTAGCAGGCATGGTTGGCTCAATGTTATGTGTGGCTGATGTTAAATTGTGACATCAGAAACCTTTATGCAAAAAATGCAACTAAGTGTAAATTTTTTCGCAAAATATGCGGATTTTGAAATCTCATCGCAAAATCTGCAAATTTGACAAGTCCACCTTTTTTTGTAACATTAAATTAGTGTTGTAGATTTTTCGTTTGGGTGCGCTTTTGCAATTTTGCAATTGGTCGCAGTTTTTGCAAATTTGTACTGTTTACGGTCCTTACTGAATTAGCTCCCTTATCATTGGCAAAGGACGAACACCGGCCCATCTAACTACCCCTCTGGGAAGAAAGCGAGAACAGTGTGTATCAAGATACCACCGGTAAGCGAACTAACGTTACTAAAACTTAAAAGGGTACTACATATATCATAAAATGCTGTTACATTTTTTTTTTTTTAACTCTCTAAAGTAGTAGAACAATGGGTATGTGAAAAACATAATTTGGAAGATATGCAACCTCAGTTCCCATGATTCTCCAGGCTTTATGAAGGGAGTAGAAACAGCTCAGTGCAGATACAGTATGATCTCCTAAATGCATTTTATTGTACAGTATATGCCACATTACCAGCTCATGACTGTGACAGAGGGGGAAATGTATCAAACCATTTAAAAGAGATAAAGTGGAGAAATTGCCCATTGCAACCAATCAGCTTATTTCATTTTGCAGACAGTGCTAGATAAATGATAGCTAGAAGTGATTAGTTGCTATTTATGTCTTTCGAAGATTCGAGACCAGTGGCAAACACAGGATTTCTAGAGGGTGGTTTACACATGCAATCCACAATCTCCCACTCTGCGGAATATGGAATACAGTATTAATATTTAACACTATAGATGGTCTATAGTATAAGCTGTATTAAACATATTTAAATAATATAAATAAAATAAGTGGTCAGGAAAAGGTTAAACATATTATAATAAATAAATAAATAAATAAATACACAAACATAATACAGCCAGCACTGCACCTTCTAAGCTCAAATCCTCCCACCTCATGGTAAGGCTCCTGTCTCTTCTTCCTGGTAGCTACTCTCTGATCCAGTGCATTAATTGAGAACTGCATACACAGCCAACTTCGTAGGACTGGCTGCTACCACTGGGCATGTGCAGCAGTTTTGTTCTATCCCTTAAACTGCATGATGTGGTGGCAGTTCTAGTAATTGTATTATATACAATTGCTATTGTCATAATTTAAGTAACTTGGCAAGAGGAGGGGGGTTTCCAGGCAACCGGAAGCCCCGCCCTGCATTTGCCTATAGCGACATCTCCCCCAGACCCATCAATTAAAGGTTAAGTCCAGCTTCAGAGAGTTCTATTGTCCATGCAGATGTTTATTTCTATTGTCACTAGTTACAATAAAAAATCTGCTATGTATTTACTATTGTACCCAAGGTATGCGGTTAGCATACGGCTCGTTACCGAACCTGTACCCAGTGCACAAACATACACTTTTCTGCTGTGGCATCCAATGACAAATAAAACAAACAAACGGACGGTAACGTCTCTAAAAGTAGACAAAGGTTTAGTGGATGCATGAAAAGGGGCAATCCACAGCTTCAAACCAGACCTGTATATATCATACACACTCATTAGATACAGCTTTACATGTAAAATCTAATACTGTATTTCAATTTAGTGCCTTTGAGCGGTGTGCAAATATACATTAAAATATGCTGATTTCTATAGTCTCAGAGTACAAGAATCAAATTATACACGGTTGACTTAATAACTCTAACATGTAGAAACAAATAGGAAAGGCAATTCCTTAATGAAATCATGCGTGAAAGAAAATGACTATTCTAAGTCTATATTTCAGTCTATACTTTCAATGTGCATACAATTTGTTTCAATCCACTTGAGCAACAAATGGAATTTTTATTAGTTACTGTTTTGGTCTTTTTTTATAGTCTTTCCTTTGTGCTTTTTAATTTGTATGTACTGTACTTAATGAATCTTTCATTTTTATTTTTTTATAGATGATAAAATAGGGATGTTGTGTAGTTCCTACACAACATGGACATACAGGGCCTTGTTTAAAGTAAGCAGTAAATCCAGAGTAAGGGTGCAGAACTAAACCTGGACGAACAACATTGCAATGCAAGAGATGGAAAAGGAGTTTTTCTGCAGCATGCAGGGAAAATACTTTCTGCATCAGCATCTAGCGCACAATCCCTGGACTACAATGTGCCCTCACTTTCAAGTCTTAACCTGTCAATACTTTTTACATTTTCTGTCACAGGTGTAAAACTACCCCTCCCAGATGGATTTACAGTAAATGGGGGCCCAAAAGAGGTTTTGATTTCGGATCCTATGAGCGTGACAATCAGAAAAGATAAGAACACGCATTATTATTATTACTAGCAGCAGTCTACCCAGCAGCAGAGTGGTGCAGGCCACTGGGATCATGTTTCAGCCTCTAAATCTGCTGTTCTGACACCTTTCTGGCATTAAACCAATCATATTTGATAACATGTAAGAACAGATCACTACTGTGATATATAATGATACTGTATATGAAATTACAGACATGGTACATTATTCTCTAAAATACTTGGACAACGATTTTTACACAGAAATACAATTTATTATATTTCACGAAATATGTAGGTATTATATATATACAGTATATATATACAGTACATATATAAATATATATATATATATATATATATATTTGTATATTAACCCCTGCAATGTTAGGGGCCAGTGGGATTCACACTGAGCATACCAAAAGTGATGAGCAATGCATGAGATCCAGTTGTGCTCAGCACTGTAAGGATCAAAGTGTGTGAGGGCTGGAGGACGTACTGGTGTTACTAGTCCACCAAAGGAGGTTGCAAGCCTTGATGATATAACTGTGGTAATGCGCTATTGCAACATCATTTCCACCTTTTCTCAGCCCGGGTATGGGTGGAGGGGTTTTTTAGAAGTTCCCTATGTCATCCATCCTGTCATCTTCAAAGTTAGGGCACCCTCAAGTGAAAGTTGTAAGTCCCCTCTTTCAAACTATAAACTAATCTAGTAGTTCTTGTCTGTTGATATGTATGTACTAGATAATATGAAGTCAAGCAGAGGTTCTCACCCATCTCAACCAGGTTATATTATGAAATGTTTTTGTCCTGCTTCTTGCTGTTTCTGAAAGGTAGATTAAGCTAGAACCCAAAAATAATTCTTGGTGGTTGTTAGAAAAACTATATAAACATTTGACGTTAGTTCACTTGGCCAGAGTTCATATGCAAGCGTGGGGTGGGGGGTTTCCAGTTGCATGGAAACCCCCCTTACCCACTGCCTGGCCAGTGGCACTACATGCAGTAGGGTGGAATGGAGCAACAGATTTTCCTACCAAATCTGTTGTGTGTGTCTGTGGAGCTGAGTGCACACTCATTACATCAGACAGAGAATCTGGTAAGTGAATTACCACGATCATTGTGCCTGCATATGTTTGAAGTACTGTATTACATACACTGCACTTTGGGGCAGACTATAGCGTGTTACATCATGCTAATTATGCATCCTTCATGAGCTGTCGACAATTGATCTAAAATCAAACAACTGGAATCCCCCTACAGAAATTCTGCATTAGTACCATAGAGTTTAACTCTAGCAGCTCGGTGGCACAGTGGTTAGCTTGCTGACTCACATCACCGAGCACATGTGTGTGATTCCCACCTAGGCCCTACCAGTGTGAAATTTGCATATTCTCCCTGGATGAAACGTCCAGGTACTCTGGTTTCGCCCACAATCAAAAACAAGTTGGTAGGTTAATTGGCTTCTGATAAAAATAAACCCTAGTGTTTCGGTGCATGTGATAGGGAATATAGGGGGTAATTCAGATCTGATCGCTAGGCCGCGATTTTTGCTGTCCTGCGATCAGATAGTCGCCGCCTATAGGGGGAGGGTATTTTCGCTGTGCAAGTGTGCGATCGCATGTGTAGCAGAGCTGCACAAACTGATTTTGTGCAGTCTCTGCACAGCCCAGGACTTACTCAGCCGCTGCAATCACATCAGCATATTCGGGACCGGATTTGGCATCAGACACCCTCCCTTCAAACGCTTGGACACGCCTGCGTTTTTCCAGACACTCCCTGAAAATGGTCAGTTTACACCCACAAACGCCCTCTACCTGTCAATCTCATTGCGTACGACCATGCGAATGGATCCTTTGCACAAACCCGACGCTGACCGGCGATCCGCTTTGCAGCCATCCGTTGCGCCTGCACATTGCAGTGCATACGCATGCGCAGTTCGGATCTGATCGCCAGCTGTGCGAAAACGCATAGCAGCGATCAGATCTGAATTACCCCCATAGACTCTAAGCTTCACCGGGGACAGGGGTGCTAATGTGGAGGACTGAACTATTCTCAGTAAAGTGTTGCGGAATAATTGCTGTTAATAAGAACATATTTCAGAGCTGTTTATAGAAGCACTCACATTACGCAGATATGATAAATAGAGTCAAATACACACTTTCCCTTTTTAGATATATTATTTCATGTCAATTAAAACAAATTCCAGTATTAACTTGTGAAACACAATGTTTCAAGCAATTTATCCAAAAAACAAATGGTTAGTGTGTAGTTTTTGTAGCATCGATGTCTCATAAAATATAGGAGCAAACTCATCAAGTCCTAGTGTTCAGTATATGTGGCTTATGAATTTAGAAAATACAGTTATCAACATACTGTATAGCATACACAGGGCCGGATTATAGGAGGGGCAACAGGGGTGGTTATCCCAGGGCCCCCACACATTAGGAGCCCCACACACTGTCCCCCCAGAATTGGTCATAGCAGTTCTGTCCAGAGCACAGCATTTAGCTGCGTCTCCGTTTCCCCTGCAGCTCGGCTGTTTATTAACAGCGGCCACCAAGGAGCTTCTTACTACACAGTCTTGCAGGATTGTGACGTTAAATCCTGCGAGACACTGTCCTGGAGATAAATGTAAATGGATGGTTCAGCGCACCCCTAGCTTGTGTTGTATTATATTTGTAAATTGATAGAAAATATATAGATATATATTGCATTATAAATGTATATAAATAAATAAATGTGAATACACCGTAACGCTATAAAATATTTGTGTTTATTTTATCAATAAATAGTATTTTAAAAAAAATTGATAATGTTATACCAGTATGGGACTTACAAACATATAACACTTAAGACAAACAAAACGTATAGGACAATTCCTTGTGGGTACACTAATGAGCGGTTTACCCCACTTGGATATGTATATTACTCTGGGCTGGAGTATGAACACTGGCCCTCATTCCGAGTTGTTCGCTCGCTAGCTGCTTTTAGCATCCGTGCAAACGCTAAGCCGCCGCCCTCTGAGAGTGTATCTTAGCTAAGCAGAAGTGTGAACGAAAGGATCGCAGCGCTGCTACTAAAAAAGATTGTGCAGTTTCTGAGTAGCTCAAGACCTACTCCTAGCTAGCGATCACTGCAGACTAATTAGTTCCTGTTTTGACGTCACAAACACGCCCTGCGTTTGGCCAGCCACGCCAATGTTTCCCCAGCCACTCCTGTGTTTTTATCTGGCACGCCTGCGTTTTTCTACACACTCCCCAAAAAGCGGTCAGTTACCACCCAGAAACACCCACTTTCTGTCAATCACTCTGCGGCCAGCAGTGCGACTGAAAAGCGTCGCTAGACCTTGTGTAAAACTGCATCGGCTTTTGTGAAAGTACGTTGCGCGTGCGCATTGAGCCGCATACGCATGCGCAGAAGTGCCGATTTTTAGCCTGATCGCTGCGCTGCGAACAACGGCAGCTAGCGATCAACTCGTATCGAGGGCCACTGTCTCTGAGTTGAAAGTCCTTTTTTACAAGTGCTGCTTATTCTCAGCCTGGTGAATGCAGAGGTTGAAATGCGGTATAAGAATTGATCAAAGTCCTCCTACCGTATCCAATGCAAAGTCCTTGATTGAGGTTCCCGTTCTGGGGAGTACTGTCCCTTCCTTGCTGTGGCTTCAGCGGTGTAGCAATGGTGCTGTCTGCCGACAGATCAATGCTTGGTCTGTCCACTATATGTAAGGTCAGCTCCAACATTCACAATACACCCTTTTATATACATTTATAGTGCAATATATATCTATATATTTTCGATCAAATGACAAATCTAATACAACACAAGCTAGGGGTGCGCTGAACCATCCATTTACATTTATATCCTCTCTTCTAGAGTGAGTTCTTGTAGTGCACCCACCAATAGTTCCACAGCAGCAACCAGCTTGTAAGGCTGCATGGTAGAATAGCACAGTTCTTTCACACTATCATTTGACTGTCCTGGAGATGCCTGCGGCTGCTGCAATGACAGATGACCTGCCAAGATGTCGGAACCCAGCTAGCTGTGTCGGCTCCCTGCTGAAGCTGCTGCTTCATAACAGGGTGTCCAGACAGGTAATGATCGGGGGGGGGGGGGGGGGGAATTATGGCATACATTTATTAGTGGGAGCCCCACAAGTTAGTTGCCCCTGGACCCCACAATCGGCCCTGGCCATACTGTATTATAGTTTGAATCTCCCATACCTGAAATGCTTGGGGACAAAAGTATTATGGATTTTTCCATGTTTCTGAATATTTCTATACCATAATGAGATATCTTGGGGGCCCATGTCTAACCACAGAATACTTTCATGTTTCATATACACCTTATACACATAGCCTGAAGGTTATTTTATACAAAGTTTGAGTACATTGAACAATCAGAAAGCAAAGGTATCACTATCTCAGTCACGCTCAAAAATTTTTGTATTCTGGAATATTTTCAGATATGGGAGACTCAACCTGTACAACTAATATGCATTATTTTTCTCCTGAAAAGGGGAAAATGAAAAATTATTTTGCTTTTCTACAGAAAACCGTATAGGAATAGTAAAAGGAAAACCGAGAACGTGCGACTTGTTCTCATCAGTAGTACTCCTGCTCTATCAGACGGTCTGAATTGTATCCAATAGACCATGAATGAGCTTAGATTGAGTCTAAAAAAAAAAGATTGGTTTTACGTAACATGGCAGTGTAAGGCTCAGGAATAATTCCAAATAATGATGTATATGCTAAATGGAACTTTGTACCTGGGTTTTCAGTCCAAGTACAATAAATTGATACATTAAAGCGTATTTTTAAGAAATGGATTTCTGTAATGAAAAAAAGGCTTCAGGTCCCATCTGAAAACCTTTATTACATGTTAAACCATGTGTACGGAACTTCTCAGGGGATAATGATAGCTTTATAACAAATATAAATTCACAAGCACATAACATATCACTTCTTTACAAAAATATAAAATAGCAAAAACAAAAAAGTTTGTAATTGTTTTAATAATGTATAACAATCTAAATATTATAATGTCTTACGATATCATTCACATTTAGAGGTCTATTCATCATCTGGGGCCAGATGGCTTCTGATAATTAAGAATCCAACTCACCCCAAGTTGCAGCAGTGGATACTTAGGGGTCTATTTACTAAGCCTTGGATGGAGATATAATCAACAGAGATAAAGTACCAGCCAATCAGCTCCTAAATGCCATGTTACAGGCTGTGTTTGCAAAAGGACAGGAGCGGATTGGCTGGTACTTTAGCGCCGTTGATTTTATCTCCATCCAAGGCTTAGTAAACAGACTACTTAATTAGCAGAGCAATTCTGCATTGCTCCAGTCTGGGAACAGCTGCTCCAAAAAGCAGTGGTGCCCGCGTCCAGTAACATTGCTATTTCAGTAGCAGTGACACTTACTGGTGCCGGGTACCTGAGATCACGCATGCACACAGCCACAGGTCACTCACTGGGAAGGAGGCAGAGGAGCCTCTTCGTAACCTCGTACCTCCTTCCCATAGGAAGGATTGGAGCGTTGGGAATCTGCGCCATCTGAAGGGAGTACGGAGGGAGGCAGAGCAGTTCCAGGCAGCTTCATGCAGGTGGCAGAGAAGCCACTGCCTAACTTTTAGAGACTGAGATGAGAAGAGAGAGAGAAACCGCTGGATTAGATATACCCAAATTAGGTATTCTAGTCAAAGCAATAAAGTAAAGGCTGGAAAAGGAAAGGGACCTTTGTTGTTCCTGCATGATTGTAGAAGGGAGATAAAGAGGGCAGAAAGAGTTGAAGTAAGAAGTAAGAGATGCGGGAGTGGACCATAGAACACTGTTTAAACATCCAGGCTTTTTAGACAATATCCAACATACATGGTGGCCATTGATGCTCTCTGTATTGCCTGGCGGTCACTGATACTCTCTGTATTGCATGACGGCCACTGATGCTCTTTTATTATATTTTGCCACTGATGCTCTCTGTTTTATATGGTGGTCTATGATGTTCTCTGTGATATTTAGTGGTCACTGATGGTCTCTGTATTATAGGTGGGTCACTAATGCTCTCTTTATTATATGGCAGTCACCGATATTCTATGTATTATATAGCGGTCACTGTGATGATTTGTGGTAAGGGAGTGAAGTGTAAGCAGCCATATTTACTTTTGAATGTTGAGACAGTGGAGTCTGCATGCTCCATTGAAAAGAGAAGACCCCCCCCCCCCCCCCCCCCCAGAGTCTTTTTCCAAAAAAGCCTTAGCTTCACCCCTGGTACTACTGCTACTAATGACAATAATTAGAATGAGGAAAGTCAACAAACCTACAAGATGCAATATTTAATTATTTATTTTAAAAGTTATTTTCTGCATAAAAACACAAAATTAATAACAAACACTTACATTTTGACCCTGAGGAGGCTCCACTGGAGGCAGATCTCGATCCTCCTTTTAAAGAAAACACTCCTTTGCCTCTACGCGTTACTGGCACAGTTATACGGGGACGTTTCAGTGGGATAACGGCACGAGGTGGTGGTGGAACACGTCCATGTCCATAATCAAACAACCTTAAAAGTAAGAATATAATGTTATTAAATACAATTTTTTTTATGTCTCAAAAAATGTGAGTCAAATATAGTAAGATCAAATACAATATTAAAAGAAGCGGAAACAAAACCGTTTTGATGTATGATCATTGTTCCTTATACAGCATATATATTTCTGAAGGTGCATTGAATGCTATAAACTTCCTTCCGCACTTTGACAAGTCTTCACATCAATACTCTCTCTTCCTGGCAGTGTTAAAAAGCTTGAATTGGCTACATGTAGGTTTACCTATTCTCATTTAATATTGCTTTACAGTAAGAGACAATGGGCCTGATTCATGTTTGTAAGTAAAGCAAAGAAATCAAGCAATTAGGAAAAAACATGTTGCACTGCAGGTGGGGCAGATGAAACATGTGAAGAGGAATTTAGACTTGGGAGGGGTGTGTTCAAACTGAAATCTAAATTGCAGTGTAAAAATAAAGTTGTCTAACATTTGTGGGCTACATGCAAAAGCAGCCACTTTATACCGTGCACAGAAAAAATAGACATTTATTTGCTCCATTGCAGTGCAACATCGTTTGTTCCAAATGCAAAGTCTTGCATTTTATGCTTTACTTACAAACGTGAATCAATCCCAATGTTAGGTAAGCTAAAATAGTCAACATTGTAATGTTTTCTTTGGCTATGGTCACATATGATTGTAGCAAGACACTTAACCAAAACAAAATAAGGTAAATATAACTTCCTGCTGATGTTACAATACATGTTATCAATTATGCATATAAAGCCAAGGGGTTTTATGCTTCGGTGTTTATTTCCCTGCATTCAATTTAGGGTGGCCAATCCCTGGATCAGGATCGGCGGGATCCCGGGATTTTAGCTTAAAATTGGCCTGGATTGAATCCCTAATTGGGTGAGTAATTCTTTTTTTTCCCTAGCCAATCCCAGGTATCCCAGAATTTTTTTAAAACTCTTTATTCAACAAGAGCCAATTGAACATACAGAAAATATATGCAGAGATCAATGAACAGATAGCTCTCAATTTTACAAATTAAGAAAACATAGTACAAAAGTTAAAGTAAACAAGTCAGGTCAAAAAGAAAGCAAGACAACAAAAAGTACAATTACTGGCGGTAAAGTATACAGTAGTAGCTTATAGTAAAATTAGTGTGGGGAGCCACGGCGAGGTCCCAAGAGCAAAACGTCAAAGGTTCATGAATAGTTTTCAAGAGTTGCTTGTTAACTAAGGCAAGGCGACCTTGTTGATATCCTGGTGTCCCAAACTAAATAAAATTTATGGAGGCATTCATGGAGCTAGTACATAACCTTCTCCATAGTGGCAATAAACCAGATATAGTTGTTTAGTGATTGCATGGTAGGGGGAAAGGGTGATTTCCAATTTCTGACGATTAGGGATTTTGCAGCGGCTAAACATGGGAGAATAATTTGTTCAAGGTGGGGTCAGCATCTTGAAAAGGGCGGGCCAGCAAAAAGACCCAAGGGTCTAGAACAAGCGGAATGCCTGAGATGGATTTCAGCAGATCGAGGACTTTAGTCCAGAAAGGAACTATAAAAGGGCAAGTCCACCACATGTGATACAAGGTTCTCTGGCTGCAGCCCTGCCAACAAACCAGAGTAGTAAAAGTGAGGATTTTAGACAGTCTGTCTGGGGTATAGTACCACCTATAATACAATTTATAGGAGGTTTTTTTTTATGCGAGGTGAGCGTGATCTCTTAGCAATTCCATCCCTTACCTCCTCCCAACATGAGTCATCTGGAGGGGGGCCGAGATCCCTCTCCCAATTCAGCTTATGGTGGGTCCACATGGGAGAGGCAGCCTCAATCAATATCGAGTAAATGTGAGAAATCATACCCCTGCTGAAAGGACTCTTCAAACAAATTTGTTTGAAAGGGGTGGGATCCTTTTATGACCCAGTATAGGAAAGTGACCCAAGAAAGTGGTAAAGTTGGAGATACTCAAAGAAAGGGGGCACTAGAGAGGGAAACTTAACCATGATGCAATCCAGAGAAGCTCAGGATCCCTGAGCATGGAGATCCAACACTAATCTAATGCCTGCCTTGTTTCACAATTTGAAATGCATAAAAGAGAGACCAGGTGGAAAGCCAAATTAAACCACAGGGGGGTGAGAGGGGAGGGAGAGGAGAACATCTGAAATTCAATGGACGAGTAATCCCAAAGTGAGTGGGAAAATTTAAGGGAGGAGAGCAAAATGAAGTGGTGAGCGTCTAGAGGCTTTATCTAGACCCCAAAGGAAGACTAGGGAGTGGACTCCTAACGTATAGGTCTCCAAGTCAATCCAGGCAATGGCATCAAGAGGAGCAAAGGAGTTTGCTATTTGGCGCAAATGACTAGCCAAATAATACAGTTTGACATCAGGGAACCCCCCAATGACCTAGGAAGCTTGAGAGTACTTAAAGACAATCTGGGGGGTTTATCATTCCACACAAACCATGAGAGATCTGTATTTCCATCAATACTTTTTCTGAGACTTTAACCGGGAGTGTTTGAAATAAATAAAGAAGTTGGGGCATGATAGTCATTTTAATAGCGATAATCCTACCCAACCATGAAATTATATAGGATTCCAAAGATTGATAATGTTTGAGTTATATAATAATCAGGGATAATTTTTCACATAAAGGAGATCATAGTGGGACGTAAAGGAGATCATAATGGGACGTAATATAGACTCCCAGATATTTAACTCGACCCTGTTGTCATTAAAAGTGATATACGAAGGATAAAGAACTCTTTAGTTCATAGGGAATGTGGTGGGGCAGAGCTTCTGATTTAGAAAAGTTAATTTTGTATCCAGACGGCCATATTCATTGATAATGTCATAGAAAGCAGGGAGGGAAGATTGAGGATGTGTGAGCGTTAACAGAACATCGCCCACAAACAACGAGATTTTGAAATTTTGGGAACCCGCTTCCAATTCTCGCACCTTATCAGATAGTCTGATCATGGCGGAAAGTGGCTCAATGACCTTAGCAAATATGAGGGGTGAAAGCGGGCAGCCCTGCCTCGTGCCATTAGTAAGCGGAAAGGGATCTAATAGAATACCATTAGTCAAGACTCTCGCTATTGGGGAATAATATAGGTCAGAGACAGTGGTTAAGAATGCAGCAGTGATACCAAACATTTGCAAGGTTTTAAATAAAAAAGCCCACGAAATGCGGTCAAGCGCTTTTCAGCGTCTAATGATAGAATGCGTGAAGGGGTTTGTCTGCGATTAGAATCTGGATAAGATCTATTGTCCTTCTAGTGTTGTCCCTGGCCTGACGACCCGGGATAAAACCCACTTGGTCATAGTGGATCAGGTCAGGGATAACACCGTTTAAGCGTGTGGCCAAAATTTTGGCATATAACTTAACATCATTATATAGTAATGAGATTGGTCTGTAGCTTGCACAATCATGGGGATTTTTACCCTCTTTATGAATGATAATGATCTTGGCTTCAAGCATGGTTTGAGAGAACGAGGACCCATGCAGTACTGCATTAAATAGAAATTTAAGGTAAGGTATCAAGATATGGGCAAACTTTTTGTAGTAGGAAGCTGAAAAGCCATCAGGCCCTGGGGTCTTTGACAGTTTATGGGACATTAGAAATGTCTTTATCAGAGATGTCTCGGTTTAACTGCATAGATGCTTGTTCAGAGAGACAGGGGAGGTGGGCTCGCTGAAGGAATTCATTGATCATATCATCAGAGGGTCTTGGCTCCACCGCGTTCCTATTTAAATTATAGAGGGTAGAATAAAAAGCTTGAAATTCCTGGTTAATAGTTTTAGGGGAATGAGATAAGACACCAGAGCTAGTATTGATAGCCAAGATATTATTACGTGAACTTTTGGCCCTAAGTCTAGAAGCTAGGAGCCTGTCGGCTTTATAACCTTTTTCGTAATAAATCTGGTTTCATTTCTGCAACGATTTGGCAGTACGTACCGACAGGAATATCGAGTGGTCTGCCTTAGCTTTATTCAACAACTCCAAATATGCTGGAGATGGGGTCAGTTTGTGCTGGAGTTCAAGAGAATAAAGTTTAGAGGTCAGGGAGGTCAGGTGGGAATCAGTGTGTTTCCTGTGTCTAGAAGGCATATTGATAAGGTAGCCTCGTAAGACCGCCTTATGAGCTTCCCAGAGGGTCAATGGCGATATTTCGGGAGAGTCGTTCAATTGGAAATATTCCAATAAGTGACTTTTAATCTGATCAGAATATTCAGAGATATGCAAGAGGGAATAATTAATTCTTCAACAAGCAAGAGGAGTGGGGGGGGTGAGAAGTGATGGATACAAGGTCAGCCATTATGGAGCAGTGATCCGAACAAACCATAGGGTGGATGGCGGCTGATGTAAACTTAAGTGAAAGATCCATACTTAAAAGGATCATGTCGATCCTAGAATATGTTTTATGCACTGAGGAGTAGAATATGTAATCCCTAGCCGAGGGGTCAATAAATCTAAAAGAATCAAAAAGTATAGTACTGTAGGTGATGTTTAAGGAGAGAGAGTAGAGCTCTTGACGCTGAAGATAGGGATCCCGAAGCTGATAGGGATAAGGAGGTGGAGCGATCTATTGCATTATCTAGGACTTCATTAAAATCACCGGCCAGAATTAGTGCCCATTTAGCATATTTAGACAGAAAGCCATCAATTTTCATAAAGAAGAGGGCTTGTTTTTGGTTTGGCACATATATGTTAGCCAGGGAACATAAGGTATTGTTAAGCTTTCCCACTAATATGAGCCCTCTACCCTCCTTATCAGCATAGACGTTTGATTGACCATATTTCAATCCCGAGTCCCGGGATTAAAAAAACGACCCAGGATTGGCCTTCCTAATTCAATGCATGTATATCCACTTAAAAAAAATACTGAACATAAGTTTGTGTTATAAACAGTAACAGTAATTTTTGTGTCATATAATAATTTTCTGAGTGGGTGCCCAGCTCCTATCCGAAAGTCAGCTAATATTACATAGAAAGAAGTGGTTATTACGTGATTTTAAGTAATTGATCATGAAAAGATATTTATTCTAATCTTCTACAAAAAAATGAAGTAACTGTCAAATCCCTGTCAAAAGAATGTTCCTGGTTCTTGGATCTAATTTTCAATAATTATACTGTATTTTTATAAAAAGCAACAATAATGTAAGACAAATTGAAGGAGTGGCGAATACTTGTGTATGCAACTGTGAAAGATAACTTTGTCACTCTTATGACATCGTTAGTAATATCTACACTCACATTGTCCATTTTAAAACATTTATTACAGGGGTGCATTATATTTTACATAATCTATTAGGTGTATACAAACCAGTGTTCAAGACAGCAACCAATCTACTGTATAAAATAAAATCGACTGCTGATAAAAAGTATGTCATCCCGTTGGAATGTAATGATAGTTGGTAGAAACTGTGAATACTCCCACCAGTGTCAGTGATGCACAGGAGAGAGTGAGGTGACGGTGATAGAGAGAAACAGGGAGGGGAGGGGGGAGTGTTGCTAAAGAGAAGAGAGAAAAAGGGGGATGGACAAATAAGTAGGGAGAGATGGAGAGAACGAGAGGGGGAATGGGCTCGAAAGGAGAGAACAATACTTAGTGATTACACTTATATTTAATTAATTCACAATTTACTTGTATTTATTGAAAGCGGAGGTATGTGGAAAACACCTCTTTTGAAGCATTAACCTTTTTAAAAAAAATCTTCTCGTTTGCTTGCTTGTCTTATAAAGCACGTACTGTAAGTGAAGTGCACAATGGTAATCAGTAGTGCTTTGAAATACAAATCTCAGTGGTAAAGGAAATGTGAAATTGTAGCATTAGCTGCTGGTGTTCATCCTAGTAGATAAAGTAATTGCACATCAGCGGTATGAATAACAGCTTACAAATTAAAATCAAGACCCAATTAGTTTTCCCATTACTTGTATTGTTCCCACTCCTAACCTTTACAAGATGTTTCACATACTCGTGGATACCGTGAATAAACTTAGTTTGATTCTACTATCTAATACAGACATGTTATAGAAATATAACAGCCAGCCCTTCTGTACATACAGTATTTCCATCTTATTTTAAAGAACCACTAAACAGATATTCAGTATGCTGTATGTAAAGGTTTCTAACAGTATACTGTATGTAAAGGTTTCTATCAGTATACTGTATGTGAAGGTTTCTATCAGTATACTGTATGTAAAGGTTTCTATCACTATACTGTATGTAGCGGTTTCTGTCAGGATACTGTATGTAAAGGTTTCTACCAGTATACTGCATGTAAAGGGTTCTCTCAGTATACTGTATGTAAAGGTTTCTAACAGTATACTGTATGTAAAGGTTTCTATCAGTATACTGTATGTGAAGGTTTCTATCAGTATACTGTATGTAAAGGTTTCTATCACTATACTGTATGTAGCGGTTTCTGTCAGGATACTGTATGTAAAGGTTTCTACCAGTATACTGCATGTAAAGGGTTCTCTCAGTATACTGTATGTAAAGGTTTCTAACAGTATACTGTATGTAAAGGTTTCTATGAGTATACTGTATGTGAAGGTTTCTATCAGTATACTGTATGTAAAGGTTTCTATCACTATACTGTATGTAGCGGTTTCTGTCAGGATACTGTATGTAAAGGTTTCTACCAGTATACTGCATGTAAAGGGTTCTCTAAGTATACTGTATGTAAAGGTTTCTATCAGTATACTGCATGTAAAGGGCTCTATCAGTATACTGTATGAAAAGGTTTCTATCAGTATACTGCATGTAAAGGTTTCTACCAGTATACTGTATGTAAAAGTTTCTATCAGTATACAGTACAGTATGTAAAGGTTTCTATCAGTATACTGCATGTAAAGGGTACTATCAGTATACTGTATGTAAAGGTTTCTATCTGTATACTGTATGTAAAGGGTACTATCAGTATACTGCATATAAAGGTTTCTATCAGTATACTGTATGTAAAGGTTTCTGTCTGTATACAGGGCCGGTTCTAGGCCTTTTTGCGCCCCGGGCGGGAAATAGGGGCGTGACTTCATAAAGGGGCGTGGTCAGTTACGCCCCCTGTACAGTAGAGTAGCGCCGCTGAAATGCTGTGCGGTGCGCGATGACGTCATCGCGCACCGCACAGCAAAGGTCCTCTCCACGAAGGGAAACTAGGCGCGTAGCGGGACACAGTGGGCAGCGGCAGCGGGACACAGCGGGCAGCGGGGGGCACAGCAGTAGCAGATCTTGCCATGGTGCGGCACCCTCGGGATGGTGCCGGCGCCCTCCTGAAGGCGGCGCCCCGGGCAAAAGTCCTGCTTGCCCGTGGCAAGATCCGCTACTGTCTGTATACTGTATGTAAAGGGTACCATGAGTATACTTCATATAAAGTATATATATATATATATATATATATATATTAGAGATGAGCGGGTTCGGTTTCTCTGAATCCGAACCCGCACGAACTTCATGTTTTTTTTCACGGGTCCGAGCGACTCGGATCTTCCCGCCTTGCTCGGTTAACCCGAGCGCGCCCGAACGTCATCATGACGCTGTCGGATTCTCGCGAGACTCGGATTCTATATAAGGAGCCGCGCGTCGCCGCCATTTTCACACGTGCATTGAGATTGATAGGGAGAGGACGTGGCTGGCGTCCTCTCCATTTAGATTAGGAGAGAGAGAGAGAGAGATTGACCTGAGGCTGATACTGTAGAAGAGAGTGCAGAGTTTAGTGACTGACCACAGTGACCACCAGCAGTGCAGTTGTTTTATTTAATATATCCGTTCTCTGCCTGAAAAAAACGGTACACACAGTGACTCAGTCACATACCATATCTGTGTGCACTGCTCAGCCCAGTGTGCTGCATGCCTGCATCATCTATGTATATATTATATATCTGACTGTGCTCAGCTCACACAGCTTATAATTGTGGGGGAGACTGGGGAGCACTGCAGTGCCAGTTATAGGTTATAGCAGGAGCCAGGAGTACAAGACAGTCACATACCATATCTGTGTGCACTGCTCAGCCCAGTGTGCTGCATCATCTATGTATATATTATATATCTGACTGTGCTCAGCTCACACAGCTTATAATTGTGGGGGAGACTGGGGAGCACTGCAGTGCCAGTTATAGGTTATAGCAGGAGCCAGGAGTACATATTATATTAAAATTAAACAGTGCACACTTTTGCTGCAGGAGTGCCACTGCCAGTGTGACTGACCAGTGACCTGACCACACTGACCACCAGTATAGTTAGTAGTATACTATATTGTGATTGCCTGAAAAAGTTAAACACTCGTCGTGTGACTTCACTTGTGTGGTGTTTTTTTTTTTTATTCTATAAAAAACTCATTCTGCTGACAGACAGTGTCCAGCAGGTCCGTCATTATATAATATATATACCTGTCCGGCTGCAGTAGTGATATATATATATATTTTTTATATCATTATTTATCATCCAGTCGCAGCAGACACAGTACGGTAGTTCACGGCTGTAGCTACCTCTGTGTCGGCACTCGGCAGTCCATCCATAATTGTATACCACCTACCCGTGGTTTTTTTTTCTTTCTTCTTTATACATACATACTACTACATCTCTTTATCAACCAGTCTATATTAGCAGCAGACACAGTACAGTACGGTAGTTCACGGCTGTGGCTACCTCTGTGTCGGCACTCGGCAGTCCGTCCATAATTGTATACCACCTAACCGTGGTTTTTTTTTCTTTATTCTTTATACATACATACTACGACATCTCTTTATCAACCAGTCTATATTAGCAGCAGACACAGTACAGTACGGTAGTTCACGGCTGTGGCTACCTCTGTGTCGGTACTCGGCAGTCCGTCCATAATTGTATACCACCTAACCGTGGTTTTTTTTTCTTTCTTCTTCATACATACATACTACGACATCTCTTTATCAACCAGTCTATATTAGCAGCAGACACAGTACAGTACGGTAGTTCACGGCTGTGGCTACCTTTGTGTCGGCACTCGGCAGTCCGTCCATAATTGTATACCACCTAACCGTGGTTTTTTTTTCTTTCTTCTTTATACATACATACTACGACATCTCTTTATCAACCAGTCTATATTAGCAGCAGACACAGTACAGTACGGTAGTTCACGGCTGTGGCTACCTCTGTGTCGGCACTCGGCAGTCCGTCCATAATTGTATACCACCTAACCGTGGTTTTTTTTTCTTTCTTCTTCATACATACATACTACGACATCTCTTTATCAACCAGTCTATATTAGCAGCAGACACAGTACAGTACGGTAGTTCACGGCTGTGGCTACCTCTGTGTCGGCACTCGGCAGTCCGTCCATAATTGTATACCACCTACCCGTGGTTTTTTTTTCTTTCTTCTTTATACATACATACTACTACATCTCTTTATCAACCAGTCTATATTAGCAGCAGACACAGTACAGTACGGTAGTTCACGGCTGTGGCTACCTCTGTGTTGGCACTCGGCAGTCCGTCCATAATTGTATACCACCTACCCGTGGTTTTTTTTTCTTTCTTCTTCATACATACATACTACGACATCTCTTTATCAACCAGTCTATATTAGCAGCAGACACAGTACAGTACGGTAGTTCACGGCTGTGGCTACCTCTGTGTCGGCACTCGGCAGTCCGTCCATAATTGTATACCACCTAACCGTGTTTTTTTTTTCTTTCTTCTTCATACATACATACTACGACATCTCTTTATCAACCAGTCTATATTAGCAGCAGACACAGTACGGTAGTTCACGGCTGTAGCTACCTCTGTGTCGGCACTCGGCAGTCCGTCCATAATTGTATACTAGTATCCATCCATCTCCATTGTTTACCTGAGGTGCCTTTTAGTTGTGCCTATTAAAATATGGAGAACAAAAATGTTGAGGTTCCAAAATTAGGGAAAGATCAAGATCCACTTCCACCTCGTGCTGAAGCTGCTGCCACTAGTCATGGCCGAGACGATGAAATGCCAGCAACGTCGTCTGCCAAGGCCGATGCCCAATGTCATAGTACAGAGCATGTCAAATCCAAAACACCAAATATCAGTAAAAAAAGGACTCCAAAAGCTAAAATAAAATTGTCGGAGGAGAAGCGTAAACTTGCCAATATGCCATTTACCACACGGAGTGGCAAGGAACGGCTGAGGCCCTGGCCTATGTTCATGGCTAGTGGTTCAGCTTCACATGAGGATGGAGGCACTCAGCCTCTCGCTAGAAAAATGAAAAGACTCAAGCTGGCAAAAGCAGTAGCACCGCAAAGAACTGTGCGTTCTTCGAAATCCCAAATCCACAAGGAGAGTCCAATTGTGTCGGTTGCGATGCCTGACCTTCCCAACACTGGACGTGAAGAGCATGCGCCTTCCACCATTTGCACGCCCCCTGCAAGTGCTGGAAGGAGCACCCGCAGTCCAGTTCCTGATAGTCAGATTGAAGATGTCAGTGTTGAAGTACACCAGGATGAGGAGGATATGGGTGTTGCTGGCGCTGGGGAGGAAATTGACCAGGAGGATTCTGATGGTGAGGTGGTTTGTTTAAGTCAGGCACCCGGGGAGACACCTGTTGTCCGTGGGAGGAATATGGCCGTTGACATGACTGGTGAAAATACCAAAAAAATCAGCTCTTCGGTGTGGAACTATTTCAACAGAAATGCGGACAACAGGTGTCAAGCCGTGTGTTCCCTTTGTCAAGCTGTAATAAGTAGGGGTAAGGACGTTAACCACCTCGGAACATCCTCCCTTATACGTCACCTGCAGCGCATTCATAATAAGTCAGTGACAAGTTCAAAAACTTTGGGTGACAGCGGAAGCAGTCCACTGACCAGTAAATCCCTTCCTCTTGTAACCAAGCTCACGCAAACCACCCCACCAACTCCCTCAGTGTCAATTTCCTCCTTCCCCAGGAATGCCAATAGTCCTGCAGGCAATGTCACTGGCAATTCTGACGAGTCCTCTCCTGCCTGGGATTCCTCCGATGCATCCTTGCGTGTAACGCCTACTGCTGCTGGCGCTGCTGTTGTTGCTGCTGGGAGTCGATGGTCATCCCAGAGGGGAAGTCGTAAGCCCACTTGTACTACTTCCAGTAAGCAATTGACTGTTCAACAGTCCTTTGCGAGGAAGATGAAATATCACAGCAGTCATCCTGCTGCAAAGCGGATAACTGAGGCCTTGACAACTATGTTGGTGTTAGACGTGCGTCCGGTATCCGCCGTTAGTTCACAGGAAACTAGACAATTTATTGAGGCAGTGTGCCCCCGTTACCAAATACCATCTAGGTTCCACTTCTCTAGGCAGGCGATACCGAGAATGTACACGGACGTCAGAAAAAGACTCACCAGTGTCCTAAAAAATGCAGTTGTACCCAATGTCCACTTAACCACGGACATGTGGACAAGTGGAGCAGGGCAGGGTCAGGACTATATGACTGTGACAGCCCACTGGGTAGATGTATGGACTCCCGCCGCAAGAACAGCAGCGGCGGCACCAGTAGCAGCATCTCGCAAACGCCAACTCTTTCCTAGGCAGGCTACGCTTTGTATCACCGGTTTCCAGAATACGCACACAGCTGAAAACCTCTTACGGCAACTGAGGAAGATCATCGCGGAATGGCTTACCCCAATTGGACTCTCCTGTGGATTTGTGGCATCGGACAACGCCAGCAATATTGTGTGTGCATTAAATATGGGCAAATTCCAGCACGTCCCATGTTTTGCACATACCTTGAATTTGGTGGTGCAGAATTATTTAAAAAACGTCAGGGGCGTGCAAGAGATGCTGTCGGTGGCCAGAAAAATTGCGGGACACTTTCGGCGTACAGGCACCACGTACAGAAGACTGGAGCACCACCAAAAACTACTGAACCTGCCCTGCCATCATCTGAAGCAAGAAGTGGTAACGAGGTGGAATTCAACCCTCTATATGCTTCAGAGGTTGGAGGAGCAGCAAAAGGCCATTCAAGCCTATACAATTGAGCACGATATAGGAGGTGGAATGCACCTGTCTCAAGCGCAGTGGAGAATGATTTCAACGTTGTGCAAGGTTCTGATGCCCTTTGAACTTGCCACACGTGAAGTCAGTTCAGACACTGCCAGCCTGAGTCAGGTCATTCCCCTCATCAGGCTTTTGCAGAAGAAGCTGGAGACATTGAAGGAGGAGCTAACACGGAGCGATTCCGCTAGGCATGTGGGACTTGTGGATGGAGCCCTTAATTCGCTTAACAAGGATTCACGGGTGGTCAATCTGTTGAAATCAGAGCACTACATTTTGGCCACCGTGCTCGATCCTAGATTTAAAGCCTACCTTGGATCTCTCTTTCCGGCAGACACAAGTCTGCTGGGGTTGAAAGACCTGCTGGTGAGAAAATTGTCAAGTCAAGCGGAACGCGACCTGTCAACATCTCCTCCTTCACATTCTCCCGCAACTGGGGGTGCGAGGAAAAGGCTCAGAATTCCGAGCCCACCCGCTGGCGGTGATGCAGGGCAGTCTGGAGCGACTGCTGATGCTGACATCTGGTCCGGACTGAAGGACCTGACAACGATTACGGACATGTCGTCTACTGTCACTGCATATGATTCTCTCACCATTGAAAGAATGGTGGAGGATTATATGAGTGACCGCATCCAAGTAGGCACGTCACACAGTCCATACTTATACTGGCAGGAAAAAGAGGCAATTTGGAGGCCATTGCACAAACTGGCTTTATTCTACCTAAGTTGCCCTCCCACAAGTGTGTACTCCGAAAGAGTGTTTAGTGCCGCCGCTCACCTTGTCAGCAATCGGCGTACGAGGTTACATCCAGAAAATGTGGAGAAGATGATGTTCATTAAAATGAATTATAATCAATTCCTCCGCGGAGACATTGACCAGCAGCAATTGCCTCCACAAAGTACACAGGGAGCTGAGATGGTGGATTCCAGTGGGGACGAATTGATAATCTGTGAGGAGGGGGATGTACACGGTGATATATCGGAGGGTGATGATGAGGTGGACATCTTGCCTCTGTAGAGCCAGTTTGTGCAAGGAGAGATTAATTGCTTCTTTTTTGGGGGGGGTCCAAACCAACCCGTCATATCAGTCACAGTCGTGTGGCAGACCCTGTCACTGAAATGATGGGTTGGTTAAAGTGTGCATGTCCTGTTTTGTTTATACAACATAAGGGTGGGTGGGAGGGCCCAAGGACAATTCCATCTTGCACCTCTTTTTTCTTTTATTTTTCTTTGCGTCATGTGCTGTTTGGGGAGGGTTTTTTGGAAGGGACATCCTGCGTGACACTGCAGTGCCACTCCTAAATGGGCCCGGTGTTTGTGTCGGCCACTAGGGTCGCTAATCTTACTCACACAGTCAGCTACCTCATTGCGCCTCTTTTTTTCTTTGCGTCATGTGCTGATTGGGGAGGGTTTTTTGGAAGGGACATCCTGCGTGACACTGCAGTGCCACTCCTAAATGGGCCCGGTGTTTGTGTCGGCCACTAGGGTCGCTAATCTTACTCACACAGTCAGCTACCTCATTGCGCCTCTTTTTTTCTTTGCGTCATGTGCTGATTGGGGAGGGTTTTTTGGAAGGGACATCCTGCGTGACACTGCAGTGCCACTCCTAAATGGGCCCGGTGTTTGTGTCGGCCACTAGGGTCGCTAATCTTACTCACACAGTCAGCTACCTCATTGCGCCTCTTTTTTTCTTTGCGTCATGTGCTGATTGGGGAGGGTTTTTTGGAAGGGACATCCTGCGTGACACTGCAGTGCCACTCCTAAATGGGCCCGGTGTTTGTGTCGGCCACTAGGGTCGCTTATCTTACTCACACAGTCAGCTACCTCATTGCGCCTCTTTTTTTCTTTGCGTCATGTGCTGATTGGGGAGGGTTTTTTGGAAGGGACATCCTGCGTGACACTGCAGTGCCACTCCTAGATGGGCCAGGTGTTTGTGTCGGCCACTAGTGTCGCTTAGCTTAGTCATCCAGCGACCTTGGTGCAAATTTTAGGACTAAAAATAATATTGTGAGGTGTGAGGTATTCAGAATAGACTGAAAATGAGTGGAAATTATGGTTTTTGAGGTTAATAATAATATGGGATCAAAATGACCCCCAAATTCTATGATTTAAGCTGTTTTTTAGTGTTTTTTTAAAAAAACACCCGAATCCAAAACACACCCGAATCCGACAAAAAAAATTCGGTGAGGTTTTGCCAAAACGCGGTCGAACCCAAAACACGGCCGCGGAACCGAACCCAAAACCAAAACACAAAACCCGAAAAATTTCAGGCGCTCATCTCTAATATATATCAGTATACTGTATGCAAACTGGTTTCTATAATCTAACATTACTTAATGTAAATGAAGGTTTCTGCAGCTTATGCTCTTTATCTTTATTTATTGTTCTCTGTTATCAATTATTTCAAGCTTTGCTTTTATTATGTAGCTGAATTAAAACAGTTTCAGGTCTCAAATCCCAAATTAAAAGTAAGATGGTTGCTGATTGAGCTAACCATTAACCCATACCTCCCTAATTTCATTGGACAGTCCTGATACCTCGGGCACTGTCCCAGCCGCAGGCCGTACTGTTGCACCTATGGGCCTGTGTGTCATTCGCTACTCTCTTTAGCAGCGAGTGTTTAGATTCTGTGTACATGTGCGCCGTGTCTATTAACGGGAAGGATGGACAGGAGGCATTCAGCAGCTCCCGGATCACTGGGCATGCCCCCACAGTGACGGTCGATGGCAGGCAAGGCTCACAGTTCTGGCATTCCTGTGAAGCCACACCTTCTTTTGTCAAGGTCATGCAAAATTTTGGGAGGTATGATTAACCATATGCCAACCTACTGGCATTACCATGTATTTGCAAATCTTATCATTATTCTCTCTTTAGCTCCAATATTCTGATATACAGTGAAGTATATGTAATCTATACAGGACATTTCCCTACCACCCAGCAACATGCATACATATACCTCTTTCACACTGTAACCCATGTCCAACCTTGGTTACTGAACATAGTTTAAAGCTGTGTTCCATCTGCTGAAACCGTGTTCACATTGCAGGGTGGACCCAGGTTATTGCTGGGCCGTCTCTTTCAGACTGCACCCGAGTCTCAATGCTGCCAGATCTGCAAGTGCTTGCAGATGACATTCACCCACTGCAACCTCCAAGAATTTGCAGACTCTCCACCTCTCTACAAAACTTCAAGTGGGCTTTCAAGACCTACTTTTCATTACAGCCATCCAGCTTTCATTCTAGCTCCATTGCTCACTGTCTACCTCATCAGTGTCACCCCTTTCTGTCTGTCCCTCTCCATGAGAATGTAAGCTCTCACAAGCAACAGACCTCTTCCCTCACGTGCTTTTCCTTCCCTTACTTTTACTATCATCTACACTGCTGCTTTCTTGAGTGTTACTTTATGTTTATAAAATCATGTCCCTGTCCTGAATTGTCTTGTTCTGAAATTCACTGTTTTCTAGTGTTGTTAATCAGCTTATGTACATTGTTAGGCACCGCATAATCCTTGTGGCACCATATATGTAACTGCATGTGGGACATAATCTGCACTGTGTCCCACTGACAAGTCGACCACCGCATCTCTACCCACTGTGCCTGCTATATCAATGAGCACCACTATCAAATGGCAGATCATGACACTTATAACTATTTCCATACCTGCAGGGCTGGATTAAACCTTGGGGAGTCCACCCTCACTCCTACAAGCCTCCACATCTTGTTCCCCATCTGTGATTCTGCCCACCCCCACTATGGGACTGCAAAGTGCAAGCGCATCAGTGTTCTCTGGGGGTGGGGATGTATTTTAGACTGTGAATATTAAATTTAAACCAATGCTGTGTATTAGATTTAAAGTAATAGTTTAATAATGCATAGTACTGTTTATAATGCCACATAATTGAGAGACTACTTCATAAAGTGTCCTTGTAGTGGAACAAAGACAATTTAACATTAAAATACACATAGAAAAATAAAATATATAATTGATCTTGTCATATCACATGCAAGAATAGAAGCAGCCTCTGTACTAATTACACATTGGAACAGGACACAGGAGGACTCTATGTGTGTGTGTGTGTGTGTGTGTGTGTGTGTGTGCGCGTGTGTGTGTGTGTGTGTGTGTGTGTGTGTGTGTATCTCTCTCCAGTCTCAAATACTCTAATCAGATAACAGGTAACACAGGACCAGGACCCAGACACCTCAAATTAGCCTGATGTGTATGGAAGAGGGCAGGGGGTATATGAGAAGCTGGGATCCCTGAGTCACTTACAGCTCTCTCCTCCCTACTACTGTATCTTTCCTTTAGTCCAGAGGACCATCGACAGCTCATGAAACCTGATATTTCTGTGTCTCTGCCAGCAGTGCTCGCATTCTGGCTGCATAGATTTTCCTTCTGCTGCTGCAAAAGAGGGAGAGCTGGTGATGTCAGTGTGCTCTGGCCAGGTGGCACCATGATTGAGGGGGGCCTAGGGTACAGTGTATCCTGACCCCCCCCCCACTTTAATCCAGCGTTGCATCTATGTCAGTCACTTTGCACTTGGGCAGCAGCATCTCTACCAGACTGAAGAAGATACTTGGTTGGCATATCCCTGGGAGATCTCCGGGGGTCCTCCCCCATTAAGGTTTATTTACATTCCCTTACTGCGGTATATGACAGCAACCCACAGCCTGCTCTCTATTCCAGGAATCATCCAGCATACTTCAGTGTTAATGCTCACTGCTAGCAACTAACAGCCATTTATCCACACTATTATTTGGAGACCTGGGACCAGATGTAATGGCTTGCGAGATGACTGGAGCTCTGAGACTCCGGCCGAACTCGTACGTTTTTTTAAAGCAGCAAACGGTTACGAGGCAAACCTTGGTTGGTTTTGCCTTATAAACTGCTTTAAAAAAACAAACGCGTTCGGCCAGAGTCTTGGAGCTCCTGCCGTCTCGCAATCCATTACATCCGGCCCTTGGAATCTTCTACAGAGTGTAGGGCCAGTGGTTTCCAATCTCGGTTCCCAAGGCACCCTAACAGTCCAGGTTTTAAGGGTATCCATGGCTGAGCACAAATGGTTAAACTAAATTGACTGAGGTACTAAGGAGAACTAAGTCAGATGTGCTCAAGCATGGTTATCCTTAAAACCTTGACCATTATCTTGCCTTCAGGACCGAGTGTGGGAACCTCTGTATTGGGCTTTTACGGTATGTATAATACCATTGAACTTTTATATTATACTAGTCTTGGCTCTAATCTATCTCTAAGAGACTAGATTTTTAGGGTTTATTCTGGATGATTAGCATTAAAGAAACGCTGCTAACTAGTACATTGTTGAAACTAAGAACTCTGGATTTTTAGCATTAAGATTTTACTATACAGTAAGTGGTTGAATGAACATGGAAGTTGATTGACCATCTGAATTGCCAACTATTTACATTTCTGTCTGTAAGTAAGCATGCCTCTGATCACATGTTGTGGTGTTTATTATATGATATGCACTACCAATGGGTTTATCACCACTTATGTGTTATTTGTGATATTCTACCCTCTATTATTACTATTGGCAGTATTGGAATTGGGCATAAAATACCCACCAGGGGAATGTAGTGGTATGGGGCCATGCTTGAGGGATGTGGCCATCCACCATAGATGCTTAGCTATTTACTATAGAGTGCATGGTCCAGTAAATACTGATAGTTCATACATGATAATTTAACAGATTGATAACAGCAAACCACTGTAAAGAATACTTCATAGCCCTGGGAATGCAGTATAATGTAACATTTGAATAGTTATTAAGCATATTATGGTGATCCTGTCTATATATACCACAATAATGCTCTGTAGATGGGAAAGGGGACCCTGGAACTAACCGGCTATTGCCTAAAACTCAATGAAAAGTAAAGGTGAAATACACAATAAAATAAATAACTACTGTGTCTAATCTCTTACCATTGAGATAACTTAATTATAGGTTAGTGAATGACTAAATATAGAGCTACAAAGCCATTCACTGACAGGAACTGTGTTCATTATGTTAAAGCCTATAAAGAAGGGGACATGGTTGCATCATGACCAACCACTTTGATAGGCAGAAGGGTGATTTTTGGTGTAGGTTCTAGAGAAGGAAACCAAGTAGCCATGTTCATGAATTGTCCTGCTCCACAAGGTTTAGGGGCAGACTAGATGGGCCAAGTGGTTCTTATCTGTCGTCAAATTCTATGTTTCTATGTAACTCACCCTCTAATAGATTAACAATGTATAATTCAAGTGCTCAGTCTTGAAACTACCACCAGAGGAAGGGGTGGGCCATCAGGCTGTAGGGCTCAGCAGGAACTTTCCCTGTATACCGTTGAGCCAGTCCAACCCTGATTATTGGATACTTTTTCATATTACTATACTTTGAGTGAATTAGAGATAGAATATAGAAGAACTGGAAAGTGGTTAAAAAGTTGGGAAATTTTAAGTACACCTTATCAGGATTGTACTGTACTTTTAAGTGCACCATACTTCTAATCACTTTTTGATCCTGTTATCATGTTTTCTTCCATGTTTTGTTTTATGAAAGATAGGTTGTATATTTTATAGAAGCTATGTTGTGTCCCTAAGGAGCACTTGGGAAGTTTAAACACTTTCCTCGTAATAGAAGCCATTGGATAATCTTTACCTGCTCTTCAGGAATGTATGGGAGTCTAAACTATGTTTGGGAAGTACAGTGCCACAGACTCCCAGAAGAGTAGTTGCTCTTTCTGCATCCCGCCCACTTCCTATTGAAACGGACAGGATGGGGAGCATAATGTTGTGACTCACATGTCCATGCAGAGGGGACAGGTCTCTTTGTGGCACATATTTGCACCCTAAGTGATGTTGCCACTCACACAGTCATGAACAGCTTACCACTGCTAATGATGGAAAGATGAATATGCACAGGAAATCTTTGCCTCAAAGTCTACAGGCCTTCATAGCAGCTTCACTCTGAGGCACCAAGAGTGTGTGTGTGGTGGTGGTGGTGGTGGTGGTGGTGGGGGGGGGGGGGGGGTAGATACAAAGTACCTGGGCTGTCTGAAAGGGAGGCATACAGATTCTACACCCTCTGGTACCAGGAACCTGACCAACTTCTTAGTGACCCTAGACACACTCTCCCAAGTATTCTAGATCTACCACGGGTCTCGAACCTCTACAGCAGCAAAATCAATCAGATATGAACGAGTGGGGAAACACCTGCCACTCCACTGGCTGCAACCCACACAATGTGATTCCACCTACTGGAACCCGTCAGAGACCTCAATGTAATTCGAGGTTGCAGACAAAAGAGAAGAAATTATGTTATGCATACAAGAGACTCACGCAACACAGAGTGAAACAACAGGTTCCCTGCCAGTGCGTAGGCTACATAAATATTATCCCATACCAGCAGATCAAAGCAACTCTTGAGGATTATAAATGAAATTTTTTTTATAAGGCAAAATGTAACATAAATAAATAGGATATGTCTATCAATACAATCTGTGTACTTAAGCAACTGTGGTTTCATTGTTTATACTTGTTTTGTGTGAGTGTATATTTAGTAACGCGCTCATAGCTAAATCTCCTACACACTCTATAGACGGCTGTGCATTTTCCCTTCTCACATGGTTGCTCATTGTCTATTACAGATTATACTAATGGTAATTACTGTATTCATTACCTATATGATGCCAGCACAGGCCAGTGTGTTAATATACAATATTTTAATATATAATATAGTATATTTATGCAGATAGGTCTTGTGTTTAGTTTAAACTGCATCCACCCACGCAATCAACTACATTTCTGTTTGATTGGCATATGTCAGCTCTTCAGCGCTCCGTTAATACCATATGCTCTTCAGTTTTCTAAAATGTAAATTGATACAGTATGTATTCAGGGAGTTCTGGAGAACCTCGTTACAGTTTTAAAATTTCTGCAACATATGGCCAAAACATTAAATCAGATTAACGTGTCGTCACTTAGGGAGAGCAGTCGTCGTAATCTTTTTTTTGTCTTTATAGTCAGCAATTATGCACATTTAAAATGAAATGGATAGCTCCTCAGTGATATTGCTTTTCACCTACGTGCTCATAGCTACAGTAGCAGCTAATAAATAATCTAATGAAATGGCTAGTGATGCTTGCAGAAATATTTGTAATTGGTTGGCCATGCCACACAGGCGCTTTTCAGGGCCGCACTTTTCCAGCTAGAGAACGGCCCATATTAATTAGTTACAGCATTTTTTTTACTCTTTATTTATGACAGCAGTAAACATACATACGTCTGGTTACAGTGGAGAGTGAACATCGCAGATGCATTTTGTAAATACAGGGTACAAAGAACAAATAACATAGTTCAATCTGCATCTTTAAAAATAACAGAGCATCCACTCTTATCTTGTTTAATAGAAAACCGACATATAACAGTGGTAGCAATGATGCCTAAAGGCTCATTTAATGAAAAACAAACAAACAACAACAACAATATGTCGATCTCATAGGCAAACGCCCGGGATGTGGGAAGGGGGGGTTCCAGTTGCCCGGTAACACCCCTTGTCTACAGCCTGGTCAGCAGCAACTACGTGCTGTATAAAGGTTGTGTGTGTGTGTGTGTGTGTGTGTGTGTGTGTCTGTGTGTGTGTGTGTGTGTGTGTCTGGATCTGAGCAGCTGAATCATTGCACCAGAGAGAGAATGTGGTAAGTGACTAACTATGATCAATGGGTGTGGTGTGCATATGTCTGATGTATTGTATTACATAAACTGCACTTTGTTTGGGGCAGACTATAGCATGTTACATGCCAATTATGCATCCTTCATGGGCTGGAGACAATCACTCTAAAATCAAGCATTTGGAAACCCCCCACCAGAAATCCTGCATTTGCCCCTGTACCTGCTGGGTTTTCATATGAAATATAACAATGGGCGGGGGTGGGAAAGGTATATGGTTAGGCATAGTAGGGAAATGGTGATGATAGGTGGAGGAATATGGGGATAAATAGTAGGCAACACCAGAGTACAGGATCTTAGCCAAAAAGATTATCTTATGGCTTAGAGACCCCAGCAAATGATTTGTATAGCAGGACATGTAAGGAGCCTTTAGGAGGTGTATTACTAATAATTCACCTATCAGGACATCATCCCAAAATTGGGAAAAGCATGGACACTCCCACCACACAATGAAGAATGCACTGTACTTTTAGTAACAGCATTTTTATTGCTTTATACGGCTTGCAATAAGCGCTTAATTTGATGCACTAAACAAGTTAATTCCAATAAAGGAAACATTTTTCTGAAGTTTTGCACTAGTTAGTAAATCTCTGGATTTACATAATCAATGAAAGTTTAATTAATGAAGACAGAAAACTAGAGATGAGCGGGTTCGGTTTCTCTGAATCCGAACCCGCACGAACTTCATGTTTTTTTTCACGGGTCCGAGCGACTCGGATCTTCCCGCCTTGCTCGGTTAACCCGAGCGTGCCCGAACGTCATCATGACGCTGTCGGATTCTCGCGAGACTCGGATTCTATATAAGGAGCCGCGCGTCGCCGCCATTTTCACACGTGCATTGAGATTGATAGGGAGAGGACGTGGCTGGCGTCCTCTCCGTTATAGTAGAAAAGAGTAAAGACTGAGTGACTTAGTTATAATTGTGGGGAGGATTGGGGACGGGGAGCAGCTGTTAGGGAGTACAGTGATTTAGATTAGGAGAGAGAGAGAGAGAGAGATTGACCTGATTTACTGGAGCTTAGGAGTACTGTAGAAGAGAGTGCAGAGTTTACTAGTGACTGACCACAGTGACCACCAGACAGTGCAGTTTTATTTAATATATCCGTTCTCTGCCTGAAAAAAACGATACACACAGTGACTCAGTCACATACCATATCTGTGTGCACTGCTCAGCCCAGTGTGCTGCATCATCTATGTATATATTATATATCTGACTGTGCTCAGCTCACACAGCTTATAATTGTGGGGGAGACTGGGGAGCACTGCAGTGCCAGTTATAGGTTATAGCAGGAGCCAGGAGTACAAGACAGTCACATACCATATCTGTGTGCACTGCTCAGCCCAGTGTGCTGCATCATCTATGTATATATTATATATCTGACTGTGCTCAGCTCACACAGCTTATAATTGTGGGGGAGACTGGGGAGCACTGCAGTGCCAGTTATAGGTTATAGCAGGAGCCAGGAGTACATATTATATTAAAATTAAACAGTGCACACTTTTGCTGCAGGAGTGCCACTGCCAGTGTGACTGACCAGTGACCTGACCACACTGACCACCAGTATAGTTAGTAGTATACTATATTGTGATTGCCTGAAAAAGTTAAACACTCGTCGTGTGACTTCACTTGTGTGGTGTTTTTTTTTTTTATTCTATAAAAAACTCATTCTGCTGACAGACAGTGTCCAGCAGGTCCGTCATTATATAATATATATACCTGTCCGGCTGCAGTAGTGATATATATATATATTTTTTATATCATTATTTATCATCCAGTCGCAGCAGACACAGTACGGTAGTTCACGGCTGTAGCTACCTCTGTGTCGGCACTCGGCAGTCCGTCCATAATTGTATACCACCTAACCGTGGTTTTTTTTTCTTTCTTCTTTATACATACATACTACGACATCTCTTTATCAACCAGTCTATATTAGCAGCAGACACAGTACAGTACGGTAGTTCACGGCTGTGGCTACTTCTGTGTCGGCACTCGGCAGTCCGTCCATAATTGTATACCACCTAACCGTGGTTTTTTTTTCTTTCTTCTTTATACGTACATACTACGACATCTCTTTATCAACCAGTCTATATTAGCAGCAGACACAGTACAGTACGGTAGTTCACGGCTGTGGCTACCTCTGTGTCGGCACTCGGCAGTCCGTCCATAATTGTATACCACCTAACCGTGGTTTTTTTTTCTTTCTTCTTTATACATACATACTACGACATCTCTTTATCAACCAGTCTATATTAGCAGCAGACACAGTACAGTACGGTAGTTCACGGCTGTGGCTACCTCTGTGTCGGCACTCGGCAGTCCGTCCATAATTGTATACCACCTACCCGTGTTTTTTTTTTCTTTCTTCTTTATACATACATACTACGACATCTCTTTATCAACCAGTCTATATTAGCAGCAGACACAGTACAGTACGGTAGTTCACGGCTGTGGCTACCTCTGTGTCGGCACTCGGCAGTCCGTCCATAATTGTATACCACCTAACCGTGGTTTTTTTTTTCTTTCTTCTTTATACATACATACTACGACATCTCTTTATCAACCAGTCTATATTAGCAGCAGACACAGTACAGTACGGTAGTTCACGGCTGTGGCTACCTCTGTGTCGGCACTCGGCAGTCCGTCCATAATTGTATACCACCTACCCGTGGTTTTTTTTTCTTTCATCTTTATACATACATACTACGACATCTCTTTATCAACCAGTCTATATTAGCAGCAGACACAGTACAGTACGGTAGTTCACGGCTGTGGCTACCTCTGTGTCGGCACTCGGCAGTCCGTCCATAATTGTATACCACCTAACCGTGGTTTTTTTTTCTTTCTTCTTTATACATACATACTACGACATCTCTTTATCAACCAGTCTATATTAGCAGCAGACACAGTACAGTACGGTAGTTCACGGCTGTGGCTACCTCTGTGTCGGCACTCGGCAGTCCGTCCATAATTGTATACTAGTATCCATCCATCTCCATTGTTTACCTGAGGTGCCTTTTAGTTGTGCCTATTAAAATATGGAGAACAAAAATGTTGAGGTTCCAAAATTAGGGAAAGATCAAGATCCACTTCCACCTCGTGCTGAAGCTGCTGCCACTAGTCATGGCCGAGACGATGAAATGCCAGCAACGTCGTCTGCCAAGGCCGATGCCCAATGTCATAGTACAGAGCATGTCAAATCCAAAACACCAAATATCAGTAAAAAAAGGACTCCAAAACCTAAAATAAAATTGTCGGAGGAGAAGCGTAAACTTGCCAATATGCCATTTACCACACGGAGTGGCAAGGAACGGCTGAGGCCCTGGCCTATGTTCATGGCTAGTGGTTCAGCTTCACATGAGGATGGAAGCAATCAGCCTCTCGCTAGAAAAATGAAAAGACTCAAGCTGGCAAAAGCACAGCAAAGAACTGTGCATTCTTCGAAATCCCAAATCCACAAGGAGAGTCCAATTGTGTCGGTTGCGATGCCTGACCTTCCCAACACTGGACGTGAAGAGCATGCGCCTTCCACCATTTGCACGCCTCCTGCAAGTGCTGGAAGGAGCACCCGCAGTCCAGTTCCTGATAGTCAGATTGAAGATGTCAGTGTTGAAGTACACCAGGATGAGGAGGATATGGGTGTTGCTGGCGCTGGGGAGGAAATTGACCAGGAGGATTCTGATGGTGAGGTGGTTTGTTTAAGTCAGGCACCCGGGGAGACACCTGTTGTCCGTGGGAGGAATATGGCCGTTGACATGCCAGGTGAAAATACCAAAAAAATCAGCTCTTCGGTGTGGAGGTATTTCAACAGAAATGCGGACAACAGGTGTCAAGCCGTGTGTTCCCTTTGTCAAGCTGTAATAAGTAGGGGTAAGGACGTTAACCACCTCGGAACATCCTCCCTTATACGTCACCTGCAGCGCATTCATAATAAGTCAGTGACAAGTTCAAAAACTTTGGGTGACAGCGGAAGCAGTCCACTGACCAGTAAATCCCTTCCTCTTGTACCCAAGCTCACGCAAACCACCCCACCAACCTCCTCAGTGTCAATTTCCTCCTTCCCCAGGAATGCCAATAGTCCTGCAGGCCATGTCACTGGCAATTCTGACGATTCCTCTCCTGCCTGGGATTCCTCCGATGCATCCTTGCGTGTAACGCCTACTACTGCTGCTGGCGCTGCTGTTGTTGCTGCTGGGAGTCGATGGTCATCCCAGAGGGGAAGTCGTAAGACCACTTTTACTACTTCCACCAAGCAATTGACTGTCCAACAGTCCTTTGCGAGGAAGATGAAATATCACAGCAGTCATCCTACTGCAAAGCGGATTACTGAGGCCTTGGCATCCTGGGTGGTGAGAACCGTGGTTCCGGTATCCATCATTACTGCAGAGCCAACTAGAGACTTGTTGGAGGTACTGTGTCCCCGGTACCAAATACAATCTAGGTTCCATTTCTCTAGGCAGGCGATACCGAAAATTTACACAGACCTCAGAAAAAGAGTCACCAGTGTCCTAAAAAATGCAGCTGTACCCAATGTCCACTTAACCACGGACATGTGGACAAGTGGAGCAGGGCAGGGTCAGGACTATATGACTGTGACAGCCCACTGGGTAGATGTATGGACTCCCGCCGCAAGAACAGCAGCGGCGGCACCAGTAGCAGCATCTCGCAAACGCCAACTCTTTCCTAGGCAGGCTACGCTTTGTATCACCGGTTTCCAGAATACGCACACAGCTGAAAACCTCTTACGGCAACTGAGGAAGATCATCGCGGAATGGCTTACCCCAATTGGACTCTCCTGTGGATTTGTGGCATCGGACAACGCCAGCAATATTGTGTGTGCATTAAATATGGGCAAATTCCAGCACGTCCCATGTTTTGCACATACCTTGAATTTGGTGGTGCAGAATTATTTAAAAAACGACAGGGGCGTGCAAGAGATGCTGTCGGTGGCCAGAAGAATTGCGGGACACTTTCGGCGTACAGGCACCATGTACAGAAGACTGGAGCACCACCAAAAACTACTGAACCTGCCCTGCCATCATCTGAAGCAAGAAGTGGTAACGAGGTGGAATTCAACCCTCTATATGCTTCAGAGGTTGGAGGAGCAGCAAAAGGCCATTCAAGCCTATACAATTGAGCACGATATAGGAGGTGGAATGCACCTGTCTCAAGCGCAGTGGAGAATGATTTCAACGTTGTGCAAGGTTCTGATGCCCTTTGAACTTGCCACACGTGAAGTCAGTTCAGACACTGCCAGCCTGAGTCAGGTCATTCCCCTCATCAGGCTTTTGCAGAAGAAGCTGGAGACATTGAAGGAGGAGCTAGGCATGTGGGACTTGTGGATGGAGCCCTTAATTCGCTTAACAAGGATTCACGGGTGGTCAATCTGTTGAAATCAGAGCACTACATTTTGGCCACCGTGCTCGATTCTAGATTTAAAGCCTACCTTGGATCTCTCTTTCCGGCAGACACAAGTCTGCTGGGGTTGAAAGACCTGCTGGTGAGAAAATTGTCAAGTCAAGCGGAACGCGACCTGTCAACATCTCCTCCTTCACATTCTCCCGCAACTGGGGGTGCGAGGAAAAGGCTCAGAATTCTGAGCCCACCCGCTGGCGGTGATGCAGGGCAGTCTGGAGCGACTGCTGATGCTGACATCTGGTCCGGACTGAAGGACCTGACAACGATTACGGATACGGACATGTCGTCTACTGGCACTGCATATGATTCTCTCCCCATTGAAAGAATGGTGGAGGATTATATGAGTGACCGCATCCAAGTAGGCACGTCACACAGTCCGTACTTATACTGGCAGGAAAAAGAGGCAATTTGGAGGCCCTTGCACAAACTGGCTTTATTCTACCTAAGTTGCCCTCCCACAAGTGTGTACTCCGAAAGAGTGTTTAGTGCCGCCGCTCACCTTGTCAGCAATCGGCGTACGAGGTTACATCCAGAAAATGTGGAGAAGATGATGTTCATTAAAATGAATTATAATCAATTCCTCCGCGGAGACATTGACCAGCAGCAATTGCCTCCACAAAGTACACAGGGAGCTGAGATGGTGGATTCCAGTGGGGACGAATTGATAATCTGTGAGGAGGGGGATGTACACGGTGATATATCGGAGGATGATGATGAGGTGGACATCTTGCCTCTGTAGAGCCAGTTTGTGCAAGGAGAGATTAATTGCTTCTTTTTTGGTGGGGGTCCAAACCATCCCGTCATTTCAGTCACAGTCGTGTGGCAGACCCTGTCACTGAAATGATGGGTTGGTTAAAGTGTGCATGTCCTGTTTATACAACATAAGGGTGGGTGGGAGGGCCCAAGGACAATTCCATCTTGCACCTCTTTTTTCTTTTATTTTTCTTTGCGTCATGTGCTGTTTGGGGAGGGTTTTTTGGAAGGGACATCCTGCGTGACACTGCAGTGCCACTCCTAAATGGGCCCGGTGTTTGTGTCGGCCACTAGGGTCGCTAATCTTACTCACACAGCTACCTCATTGCGCCTCTTTTTTTCTTTGCGTCATGTGCTGATTGGGGAGGGTTTTTTGGAAGGGACATCCTGCGTGACACTGCAGTGCCACTCCTAGATGGGCCAGGTGTTTGTGTCGGCCACTAGGGTCGCTTAGCTTAGTCATCCAGCGACCTCGGTGCAAATTTTAGAACTAAAAATAATATTGTGAGGTGTGAGGTATTCAGAATAGACTGAAAATGAGTGGAAATTATGGTTTTTGAGGTTAATAATAATATGGGATCAAAATGACCCCCAAATTCTATGATTTAAGCTGTTTTTTAGGGTTTTTTGAAAAAAACACCCGAATCCAAAACACACCCGAATCCGACAAAAAAAATTCGGTGAGGTTTTGCCAAAACGCGGTCGAACCCAAAACACGGCCGCGGAACCGAACCCAAAACCAAAACACAAAACCCGAAAAATTTCAGGCGCTCATCTCTACAGAAAACTATAGGCAAAAATAAAGAAGAAATATGCCTAATTTCATGTGGATCATACCTTTTAGTGTTATTGCTGGACTTAAAGATGTTCATTTTTAAGATGTTTTACATGAGACAGTAGAAGTATAGTTTGGTGTTGGTTGTTTGTCTGCAAGGTGAACATGACACACTGGCAGTCTGATCATAGGCATGTGCAATATCTTCTACATGGGTGCGCATAGCATCACCATGTCCCCACATAGCCACAGCCCCTACGAGGCCCACTTGTAACTTTTGAACCATAACTGCCATTTCAAATCTGTTTGCAGCAATAAACTTTTCAGCAAATTCTGATTTTGTTTGAC
The DNA here is from genome assembly GCF_028390025.1 of Pseudophryne corroboree. Classification (NCBI taxonomy): domain Eukaryota; kingdom Metazoa; phylum Chordata; class Amphibia; order Anura; family Myobatrachidae; genus Pseudophryne; species Pseudophryne corroboree. The sequence goes on along the minus strand of NC_086448.1, from coordinate 726,891,400 downwards.
ATGTTACACAACCCCCTTTCCATTTGAAAAAAATGACTTAGATTCAAGATGGCCGATTTCAAGATGGCGCTCATGTTCGGTACATACCCTAAAAGATAGCCCACCTCACCCATACCTTACTGGAGTATTCAGTTTTCCCATTTCCTGGATAGTTTTTGAAACAAAATGGTGTACTGCGACTTTCGAATCACCCTGTATTTTATAACGTGTTTTATCTGTCCTATATGATAGAAGATCACAAAAATATATTTCACAGATATCTGACTAGTGTAATCATCTTTTGCTCCATTTGCACAGTGGATTAAGATTTCTTTGTATTTTTTTTTTACCCTGACAAAATATACATCCTTATAGATAACTGTTACTTGAAATGTTCTTCTTGATAAAGTGCATTATAATGGAACACGACTTGATTCTAATCAGAAGCTCAGAGTGGCAGACATGTACTTCATGGTACAGTAGGCAGTCCTGAAAGCCATTTAAATATTGGATTTAAGTGTCAGTACACTTAATGGCTGAATTTGTAAGAAGACATTATAATTCACTTTTGTGATTTGTTGCTCTACCTCAATGGGTTTTACATCAGGAAGGTTGAAATTATTTTCTGAATTCCCCATGTCCATTTGTTTCAAGTGGTTAAAGATTCATGAATTCATCCACTGGAACAAAGTCATTCAGAATTGCAGATTACCACTCTTGCACAAGCACCAGTGGTATGGAAGGTAATACTTTCTTAAGTCTTTCAAAGTTTATTTGGCTGAAATTCTGCAAGAATCCTATGAGGAACTTAAAAAAAAAAAAACATTATTTAATTTTAATACAAGAAAACATTGAGTTACGATGAGCACATACTGTGGGGGGGGGGGGGGCAAGGGTGCATCATGCCCCCCCCCCAAACAAGACAGAGGTGCAGGCGTGGGGGGGGAGTGCTTACCCCCCAGATCACTGTGGAGACTGTAACTTCAAAACTACAGCGCCGCAGCATGCTTCCCCATGTCCTGTCCATCCGGCTCTTCACCAAGGCATTACTGGGAGGAGGCAGGGATATCCCAGCAGGCTCAGCATGGCCATGCCTCCTCCCAGTTATGCATCTGAGAGCCAGCTAGGACAGGAGGACACGGGGAGGCACGCTGCGGCGCCGGAGTTTTGAAGTCAGATTCTCCATGGTGAACTAGGGGGTAAGTGCTCCCCGCATGGGGTGGGGTTGGATAATCGTGGGGGAGGAGTGCCAAACTAATTATTATATATGCCCCCCCCCCCTCAACCACAACACGTTCTGGCGCCCCTGCATGGCACGGTGGAAACATTTTGTAGTTACTGGTAACAGGTGGGCCTGGCAGGTACCTTTACAGTTTTCCAGGGCATTGCTGTGACTTTGTTGCACATGCAGTAGGATAAGTGACCAGTTCACTCAGGATGGCATATGGTATGGCATAGTGAAAATATTTTTCTGTTAATGGGACAGACTGTAAGCAGGTATCAGGTACCAGTTGTCAGTGACAGTAATATATCAAGCTGTTGCATGCCCCCCTGCCCCCAGCAAGTGGCGCACATATCATTTACAAGTTAAATGGAACAGGGATGCAACCACAGCAGCCTGGGCATTTACTGACATGGTCGCATCCCATGCAATCTGTCTATATACGTCTCTCAGCTGTTTAAGAAGAAAATGTCCTCCTGCTTGCTCAGCCCCCAGCAATGAAGTAGCGGTCAATGGGGGTTATTCAGAGTTGTTAGCAAAGCAAAAGTTAGCAATTGGGCAAAACCATGCTACACGGCAGGTGTGGCAGATGTAACATGTGCAGAGAGAGTTTCGATTTGGGTGGGGTGGGTTCAAACTGAAATCTAAATTCCAGTGTAACAGAAATGATATAAACCACCTGAATCATGGTTTATCTGCACCCCCCCCCCCCCCCCACCACCCTGCAGTGCAAACATGGTTTAGCCCAATTGCTAACTTTTTGGGTTTGCCAATAACACTGAATAACCCACTATGACTGCTAGCATCAATGTAACATTTACTCGCCAGAATGCTGCACGAGCTGCACTCTGACCCACATGTCCCAGTACTATAAGTTCTAGGGCAGAACATCAGTTCTCCGATGAGTACTTTTTGACTAAAACTGTTCATCGACTACAGTTTATTTTAGGACTAAAATTAGACTAAAATGGAAACTGAGATCCGCTAAACCTTAACTACAATGTATCCAAAAAAAGCTACTGAGACTAAAACTACATTTAAAATCCTTGTCAAAAAAATGACCACTGGCAGTAGGGTTTACATTTCTAAAGAACAATTATGTGTTGTAGATATTTGTAGGATATAAATATGACCTGCTATGAAGGACATAGGATTGTGTATTGCACTTGTTTGTTCTAACAAACTTAACGCATTCATTTATATATGATACTAGCTGCTCTACCTCTTCTTTGCACATAAGTTTCTGATTTTCACGCGGGAATATATAAATGAGTGTTAGTTCCGTATGGAATGCATACTGAAGCCCCTATGAGGTGTGTGCACGCAGAGGAGCCGCACTGCGCGTGCGCACACAGTGTGATGTGATGGCATCTCACTTATGCAAACGCCTCTGCCTGATTGACATGATGAGGCATTCGCGGGTGGGGATTTAATGGGCATAGGTGCAGCATTAAGGAGGGGTGCGCGATCCGGACATTGGACGCATGTCCGGACCATTTGTGGGGCAGGCCCTGGCGGCAACTGTGTGACATCAAAACATACCAGCCCGCTGTCTGCCATCATAGCTAGGCTGCGCAGGCAGGGGGCTACCCTTAATATGCGAGCGGAATGTGGGGCGGCCTTGCCCTGTGCTGGGCGGCTCCCTGCATGTTAGTGGAATGAGTTGAGAGTTGAACGAATTTTCGCACAACTACAACTCATACTCAAGTAGGCCCTAAGATGAAAACTAAATTGAAAATTCTTGCCAAAATTAACACTGCAGCCTATAGAGTAAAGAAATCAACTACAGCAAGGGAGGGGGGGGTCACTGATCAGCCCCCATGACCCACACTCTGCTGCGTTCTGCATTAGGAGGCGGGGCAGTGACACTGGAGGGGTTCTGGGGAGGTTAACTTTTGGCTCTGGTGGGAGTAGGGGAGTAGGTGATGGCACATAGAGAGTCTATTTATATATAGTAACATGAGGGGAGGATATATAGCCACAGTGGGTCCCCATGGACATTGGAAGGTGGGGATCTTTTACCACTAGGGGGTGAGTAGTAATGGCACTGGAGATTAATTGCCTTTGTGGGGTGGGAGGTAGTTAACATTGGTGGCCTACAGATATACGGGAGAGGGGGTGCGCAATACACGAATCGGCAGATTTTTTTTTTCTACACTTAATTAAATAAAAAAGTTAATTTCTAAGTGTTTTTTGTGAAACAACGTAGCCAATTAATATTGTGCCTAGGGTGGTTTGTCCCCTACATCTACCCCTGGTTAGTTGGCAAATTACTACACTGGTACAGCCCTCCTCTTTTAGCTTGGGGTATAATCCTGTGTGTTCCTACTCTCCCTGTCACTGCCATTTCTGTAGTAGCAAAAGGGGCATGGTCTCATGGCTGCAAAGCCATGTCCCCTAGTGTATGATGTTTTGGGGTTCTAGCCACATGTCCCCCACCCCCCTATTTTCATCACGTTGGGGGCTTGAGACCCCATCCTCAGTCAAACCCTGTATTCACTGCTGCTCAGTGACAGCATCCAATGCGGGGACACCAGAATAGCAGTGCGGCTCCTTATGTGGTGCTCTGACAGTACAAAGGAAGAGATGTATCAAACCTAAAGAGGGCTGGGGAGACATTAAGCATAGCAACCAATTATCTTCTAGTCATTATTTATCTAGAACATTCTATAACATTATAGATGGAAGCTGATTGTTTGATATGGACAACTTCTCTGCCCTCTGTAGATGGTTTGAAACAGTACATCTCACCCTTCTAGAGGTTTATACATGTAGTAAAGCAATATTTAAAGAATCATTTCTATGCAAAGGTTTTCAAATAATGGTTGAAATAATGTTACTTACGCTAAGTAACGTTCAGGATGCTAATTTGCTGTGACCATGGCTTTATACTTAAGGTTATTGCAGTTTCTTACTTTGTTAACCAAAGTGCCCATAAAGGCCATTACATAATGAAGTTTAGAGCATCTGGGGATTGCCAATAAAGAAGGTCAATATTTAACTGTGCCCTGTAGTCCCAGGTCACTAGTGATACAAACCATATATTATTAACATTACACAGACAATCCAAACACTTTGGCAACAATAATCTATATGCTGATGAGATATTTAATGAAACAAATGTTTTCTAATACCAAAAATTAATAGAGTTTGAAGAAGAGAAAATAGCTTTGAAGTGAATATCTGCAGCCCAAAAATGTATGCATGCATTTAAATCCTTTGTCAAGTTAATTACATATTATCTAGATAATTGCCATCAGCAGACAGCACAGTGACTTGTTAGCAACCAAATGTGAAATGACTTTAGAATTACATATTGAGGATATTAACTGCTAAGTAGCACTTAACTGCTGTAATAACTAAAAGGCCTTACGAAAAATACTTGTTACCTAAGTTATTGATACAACATGTACCTACATAGATACTGACAATTATATTATAGGAAAACAAGATCGCACAGCTCAGGAAATACTCAAAATCTGTGAACAGGTTTATATGGGATACGTACTATTTGCCGGTGAACGGGACCCCGGCTGTCATGATCCCGACAGCGGCATTCTGTCCGCCAGAATTCCGGCAGCGGGGCGAGCACTAGAAAGCCCCTTGTGAGCTCACTGTGCTCGCCACGCTGTGGGCACGGTGACTCGCTGCTCACACCACAGGTTTTATTCTCCCTCTATGGGTGTTGTAGAGAATAGAGTTGCTGGTATTCAGGCGGCGGCATTCACCCCCTGTTGGGATTCAGGCTTTGGTATTCTGACTGCCGGGATCACGACAGGCGGTATTTGAACCGCTTCTAATTTATATTTACAGTTACTGTATGAAACCAAACACAGGCTCATTTCTACATTTGTGATGGAAAATGAAATCATGTGAACAGCTGAAAATGTAGATTTCTTTTAAGATAGTTTTTTTATGTAACTACTGCATTTATTTATTTATTTTTAACTTTGTGTAAACCTAACTAGCTGTAGTGACTGGATTCAAATGGGGAAAGGATTGCTAGGTGGAACATTTTACCCCTTTTACCCCCTTAGGCAGTGGCATCACAAGCCGGGTGTGGGGGTGTGGCCCGCACCCGGGTGTCATTCTCGGAAGGGTTGACACCAAAGTGCCGGCTCTTCTGCAGTGACAGGAGCTGAGTACTACATTGTAATATTCACCTGCAGCACTCAGCTCCTGTTACAAATGAAGAGCCGTTACTGCACTCAGCCCAGTCTCCAAGGGCGTGAAGAAATGGAGATACCCTTCTGTTAGGCCTCACCCCCTTTTTGAATGGCCGCGAGGGGGGGGGGGGGAATAGTGCAGCTGGTGACGCGTCTGCACTTAGGAATCGGATTTCGAAAATGACCTGCTTAGTGTGTTGCTGCAAATAACTGTCACAGTTTCCAGACCACCCAGCAGGTCACATGCTCCAATTTGCCCAGCAAGTGCACAGTGAAAGTTCACCAACTGCCACATTTTCCAGAGCACAATGGTGATGCATTATAAATGGCAGGTGGACATTTTTCCACATAACTCCGAAACTAAGCAACCAATTACAATGCCAATATTTTGATGTAAATCTATGGTATATGATGTGACCTGGCATCATAGAAATATGTCACTCAAAAAGTTGGCCTTCTGCTATTATTATATAGACAGTGCATGCACACTATCAAAGTAAAACTTTAAAAAAATTGGGTGTACAGTAAATGTGTCTGATGAACTCGTGACGTAAACCTAGTGCATAAGGTACTGGTGGAAAACAGTGTGCATTTTGATAGTTTTCTGACTTTGCAACTTTACATATGGCACTTCCCTCACTCTTTTTCTCCTTATCTTTCTCCATCTTTCTCTTTCCCCTCATCTTTCTATTTCTGTTATCACTTGCTTTTATTATATACTGTAGTTTAGATTATCATTAGTATTACCTTTTTTCTTTCCATCTTCACTAGTGTATTTTTTGGGACATCCTCAACTTTTCTTCTCTACAGAGTGTGTTTTGCTTTCTGTGTGTGGCCTGTGCATCCCTGTGTGCCCTTTTTCTTTCTTCTATACTGTTATACGTTTTTGGTTTTTGGTTGTACGCAATGTTGTGATGTTGCTATTAGTTGATTTTCAAGAGTTATAAGAAATTTGACCCTGTGATGCTAATACCTGCACAGAGAAGAAAACTTTAGAAAGCCTTATACCTGATGCAGCCAATGCAGCTGGAGGTGTGTCTAACCTCCCAAACTGAGGTAATCTTTAAAAAAGTGATTTACAGATTATAAAGTAGGAATCAAAACATGGAAGACACAACTCCAACGATAGCATATCATATCCTATTACATAAAATATCTTGTTATAACTGTTTCAGCATCGTGTCAAAGCTTGCAACTGAAATTCCATATGCAGAAAAAATGGCTCTGGCATCAAACTTCTGACGTCCATACTGCGCAATCATAGGGTTACTCGGTATGTTGATGATTGATCGATGTGCATTTGATAGTTGTGTCTTCGTGCATAAGTGGTGGATCAGAGATGCTGCCAGTGGGCGTCTCAATGCAAATCCTGTTGGCTGTGACATTTGCATATTTTCGCACAGCTGCTGCTCAATAAATCGTAAGCTATTGTGTACATTTCGGAATCTGAATATATCTCTGAATCAGGAACACTGGCGTATTTATAATGGGTGCAGTGTGCGGCACACACAGGCTCCCGGGGTCCAGGTTGGCCCACACTTCACACCCTGCACCCATTATTTTTAATGCTCACCCGCCGGAGTCCCGCCGCACAGCAACAGCACTGCATGAATGACTGGGAAAATGGTGCAGTGCCATTTTCCCAATGTTTTGCACATGCGCAGTAAGAAAATCTATGGGAAAATGGCCACCGTGACATTTTTCCTTACTGTAGATTTGCGCATGCACTCTAGGCTCTGGGACAGCGCTAGGGTCCCCTAGGAACCTTAGTGCCCAGAGCTCTACAGCGCTGCTGGCTAGTGTGCAAGCTCTATCTCGGCTCCTCCTCTCTAGATACTCCCCTGATCGGGCACATACTCTTTATTAAATCTGGGCTGGCATACTTGAACAATGCCCAGCACCCCAGCTCAGCAGCCTTAGTCAGATTTTATCAATAAACAATGGTGATTTTCCATCTCTGCGACAACACTGCTGTATATATTTTCAGCATACCAGGCAATACCATAACTTGATTATATTTTACAGAAAAATTGCTTCCCCATTCAACCTCTTTCTACTCCAGTATGTGGTACCTTACTGTTCTGTGTATTCAGTATTATGCTGCCAGGTTTAAACAGTGGTAGTGATTGGAATAATGGCTGTCACTTTAAGTCTGTTGGAATTAACATTTTCAGAATAAATGTTTTATTTGTCCTTTTGGCTTAGTATTGTATTTAGAATTTATGTTTGATGATGATAACTACATCTCTCTGACTCTCAAACAATCTGGAGACATTAAAAACAAAAAAAAGACAAATGTGTGATCTAATACATTCATTGTATTTTAGAATTACCATAAGCTTCATTGTGTCAAGGGAAACTATTATCATATCAAGAACAAATAGGTTCTCAACTCATGCAACGTACAATTGCTAAATATAATGGAGGCGCAATATTCTAATGTCTCTTATTATAGTTTATGATTTAGAAATCCAATCCTTTTTGTATGCCAGTTTGTGTATAGAATTTAATTAGAATCTTTACACCTAATGTTTTGTGAGTAATCCTCTGGTTGGGAGCAGGTACACCATGACCATCATTGATGAGATGATCTAAGTAATAGGTACTGACGCTTCAAGGTCTTGCCTCCCACCCAAACAAATTTTGAGGTGCACCTGAGATTAATCACACATGCTCACTGGTGTGGGAGTTTTCAGAACTCAGCATTACTTACACAAGTAGGGTTGCCACCTTTTAATTTTCAAATACAGAGAGCATGAGAAGGAACGTGGCCAGGGTACAGGGTAGGACTGGTCCACTGGGGTATAGGTGAACCCCCTGGTGTAGCCCACTGCATGAGGTACCATCCCCTTCTCTAAGGATCATTTTCCAGACTGCGCTATCAAGTTTTTCATTATACACATATGGTGCATATTGTATATTGCATTGTTATTAATATGGCACATTTTCATACAGTACATGCACTAGGAGCATTTACTGTATAGATATATGTATATCATGGAGCCCAGACCATGCACTCTAATGGTTAGCCAAGCATTTGGGGTAGCTAACCACAACTCTAAACATGGGCCCCTACCACTGAATTCCCCCAGTGGGCTATTTATGCACCAGTTCATCATAGACCAAGGATATGGCCAAAACTGCAGTAGGTTTACATCCATTTTATTTCTCAGATTTCAGGCCCCACAAGCCCCTTTATATGCCAACAGAGACCCCTCGTGCATTGAATATGCCAGAGTTCTCACTCTGCAGCTAGTCAGATACCACTTGTCTGGGATTGCTATGCCTCCGGACTCCAGACACATGTCCTGATTTCTGGAGTGTCTGGAGGAAACCCAGATGGGTGGCAACAAGGAATGAGGTACTTAAAGAGGGAATAATGGCCTTTTAATCAACAGACTTTAAAGACAAATATCATTCATGATACTAAAATATATGTTTTAGTCACCTCAAGTATGTATCTAGAATAATAAAAATGTATTAAAAATTACTCTAATATCCAACAATATCTACATATAAGTTTAGAAAATTACAATGGCGATAATATTAAAAGAAAATTTGCTTGGTTTTGCATTTAATACTATTGCCATTTTAGATTTTGGGGTTAAAAATGCAGAGAATTGTCACCTTACAAAAGCCATCAGGACACTAAATCTAGGCATAAGTCTTTAATAATGAATCTAGCACTTGTAATTATAGAACATTTTCAAAGTGTACAAGTATTGTATTATATTCTCCTTCAAAAAGAAAACTTACATTTCTACAAATGCCGAGCAAGTTGGTTTGTACAGTAGATGTCTTTTGTACATCGAATAAAGGATACAGAAATGATATATCTAAACTTGAAGGTTTCACTGTTTTCAGAATTGCCTTACTAATATTTCAACATGAACTTCACCATTGTCACAGGAGAAAAAAGAAGTTCCAGTCACTGCACTCATAGAAAGGCATTTGCTTTACAAAAACCTGAAGACACTGTATGTCAACTATTTCTGTAACTGTCAATTTATGTAGCTGTGCAAGACATAATTTTTCTTGTCGATGTAGAAAGAAAGTGTGAGTTTATGTGTTATAAAACAATACACAATGAGACTTCTAGATGTGGCTGATTTATTAAAGAATATTAGGAAATGAAGAAGAGCAAGAAGGTTGAGCAAGCTCGCCATTGGTGAAATGCACCAGTCCTATAATGAAAAATCATTTTGAGCAACAGGATTAACTAAATGCTGTCAGGGACCATATATTGCCTTCTCTTCCAGCAAAAGTCTTCCATTATATGACAACTATCAAATTTTGGAGATTACGGGGTCTATTTAGAAAGCCCTGGATAGAGATAAAGTGGATGGAGAGCAGGCAGGTATGACATAATGCCACGATTTGTGTGTTTCAGGGAATGCTATGAGGTGGGGGGCTCTAACTGTGGTCAGTCAGGAGGGAGGTTTCAGTGTGCACCAATGTAGGTTATTCAAACTGCTTTATGGCACAGATTTATCAAGCCTTGGAGCGTGATAAATTGCATGGTGATAAAGTGCCAGCCAATCAGCTCCTAACTGTCATTTTTCAAACACAGCCTGTAACATGGCAGTTAGGAGCTAACTGGCTTGTATTTTATCACCGTGCAATTTATCACTCTCCAAGGATTGATAAATCTGGGCCTATGATTTTTCAGAAAATGACAGACCTTTCTATTATTAGTAGAAGCAATTTCTTCTATTTAGGTAATAATGTAAAGTTTACTAATAATTATGCATTGACCATATTCACCAATGTACAGGTGGCCCAACAGTGTGGGAGTTGAGAAGGACCCTGGAAGTCACTTGAGTTGTGTTAGTACTCTATGGCCAGCACCAGGGTAATAATAACCCCCACAGTCTGATTAATATGTTAACTGTGTTTGCAAAGGAAAAATAATATTGCACCAACTAATTCTGTCACTAAGAGGAAGAAGTACTAAGCAGTATAAAAGTGGAAAAGTGAGCCAGTGGAGGAGTTGCCCTTGGCAAACAATCAACACTGACGTTACATTTAGAATTTGCATACTATAAAAGTATACAGAGCAACTGATTGGTTGCCATGGGCAACTTCTCCACTGGCTCACTTCTCCACTTTTATCACTGCTTAGTGCATCTCCCCCTAAATCTGTTCTATTTGCTTGTATTATAAGATAAGGAGATTCAGCATGTTAAGGGGGTCTGCTACAACTCTATCTCCTAAAAGAATTAAATAGAAAAGAAGCGTGCACAAGAGCCGCATGGGCTGACTGCAACAGGGAAGGAGGTAACAGAACCCTGGCCAAGGATAGCAAGCAAATGCACTGGCAATGCTGATGAAACCAAGCGTATAGATAGGGGCAGGGCCATCACATAGATGCATACTGGTTAGAATCTGCATTTAGTTTTGTGCCTGAAATGCCATGTCTAATAACAGCTGAATATTGTGCAACTCAGAATCTGTCCGATAGTGTGGAATTGCATTTCACGGAAAGGCAAACTTGATGTTTGTATTTTTGAAACTTTACACCTATGCAAGGGGCCCATACATCAGGTGTCTATCTGGGCAATGTCCCATTCCGCCAATTCATGTGTTGGGTGATAGATAAAATCCAACATGTTGGACAATCTTGATTCGTCTTTTCCGACCAAAACATAACTGGTATTAGTGAGTCAGGGATTTTTTAACATTTTTGCCATTCCCCCGAGGAATCGCTGACCATTGGAGTGGCAGACTGGATCAGCATCTGGGAATTGCCCCAAAGATGTATGGCCCACATTAGTCCATGGCAAAACTTGATTTGCATGAAATATCATTCCTGCTATTCACTCATCTCTACTGACATTATGGGGGGTGGGGGGGATTCAATTCCGGCCAAAGGGTGCTAAACACCAGCAATGGCACCCCTTCTTGCCCCATTTGCCTTGCTGGCTGAAAACCCAATTCACCCAAAAGTGCTCACTACCCTATGGGGCAGTGAACACTTTTGTGCAAGATCCCACTGCCGTAAAAGTATGGCAACTTCTGCGCAGATCTGGCCAGGCAAAGGGATTTGCCAGCAATTGAATTCCTCCCTATAACTCAAAAAAATAAAATAAAAATAAGGCATTCCATTTTATTCCTTCTGTCCATCCATCCAATGTATTTATTTTTTGCCTAAAGAGGTGCACACGGTGGATTTTTGCAAAACTGGATAACTGCAGTCTACATCAGTTTTGTTGACATTACACTTAGGGGGACATTTACTAAGCAGTGATAAGAGCGGAGAAGTGAGCCAGTAGAGAAGTTGCCCATGGCAACCAATCAGCACTGAAGTAACAGCTATAATTTGCATACTATAAAATTATACAGAGCTGCTGACTGGTTGATGGGGAAACTTCTCCACTGGCTCACTTCTCCACTTTTATCACTTCTTAGTAAATGTCCCCCTAAATCTTAATCTGACTCATAAATATACTGCAAGCATAAAATATATATATAGTATTGTGAAAAGTAATAAAAAAAAAATCGAACATACCGATTGTAGAAATCATCACGGTAGTAATCATAATCAAACTCATAACTGCTGTGGAAAGAAAACAAAGAACAATAATGATCTGGTGCCTAAAATAATTACATTCATTGATGTCTGCGGAATGAAAGTCACCATTTAGCTGTACACTAAAAGACAATTTTCAGCCTTTATCTGGAAGAGCAGAGAAGATTAGTTAAGTATGATCATTTCTGAGCCTACACAAATGTCACATCAAACTACAGTCAGTCCCATTACAGCCACAGAATGCCATCTAATAATAGACCTTTTAGACCACTCTGAGAAACATTTATGGAGGAGAAGAAATCATTTGCATATTGTATTATTTCTGGGACTTTTTCAGCTGAATATTAATGTAGCTGAAAAATTGTTGCTTATATATGCATATGCATGACTATTTGCCTGTATCCGTCATTTACAATTACTGAGGGATGCTCGCTACCAGAATATTCATTTTACATGTACAGAATTATGAGAAGAACTTTTATCAGCCATTGATATTGATGGCCCCATTCTTCAGTCGCACATTACAGACCATCACATGTGTTGCTCAACAAACAGATGCACAAGACAGGTGCATTGTCAAAGACAGATTCAATAAATAAAAAAATTATAGTAGTAGTAATTTGGCATTTAATAATTACTAGCATTTGCCCATGATTTCGTTCACGTGGATGTCTGTTATTGCTCAGCAGAACTAATTTTATAAAGACATCAGTGCCATCTAATATTGTGATATATATATTTTATATTGTATACATTGATCATTAAAAATATTTGTAAACAATATTTGCAGTTTTTCCTTCAGAGATTAACACAAAAAGATGCTTAGGGCTACGAACTCATAAGCAAGCCACGGTAAGCTGACCATGGGAGAAACAGCTGGTTCTGAAGTCTATGTCTGCAGCTCTGAGCATTTGACCCTGCAACTTATTGATTGACATAGCGAAGCAAACGCTTACAGGGAACTGCAGACACTGGAATTGAAAAGGAAAATTGGTGTGGATAAGGGGTATCTCTATCTTTAAGGAAATCTCTACCTCAAGTAGGTTCCTCTGCAGAGCAGACACTTTAAGTAGGGTCTCCGTTGCATAACTTGGGTGTAATCAAGTACCGCAAAAGCATGATCGGAACAATAACTTTCAGTGCAGCGCTGAAGGTTTACTGGAAGTCCATTGAGTATAGAAATTCCACACATATAGTCATTTTGGACTAGAGGAGCCTGCACACTGCACTCACTGAGTGTCAAGCGTCTGGTCTTTCCTTTATTGCTCCTCTCCCTAATGTCATGTGGTGATCCTACTGTAGATACCTTAGTTTCTTTCTATGTCACTAAGATAATGCAATCCAAATTCATCCTGTAATGTTTGATGGTGCCAGAATGAACAGACAGACAAAAATTGCAAAAAAGTTTTTCTTCTCCATAGTTCATAACCAGTCCCTAGAAGTATATTTCTCAAATAAAATGCTATGTACAGACACAACCCTTACAGTTATTATATGGAGATGTAGTCACCATCCCGGCATTAGGGATCCTGACGGTTAGCATACTGACGGCAGGATCCTGGCCGCCAGAATGCCAACAGGGGGCTGAGGACTATTCCCACTCATGGGTGTCCGTGACACCCATAGAGTGGGAATAGAATCTGTGGCGAGTGCAGCGAGCCGAGCACAGTGAGCCCACAGGGGTCGATATGCTGACCGCCGGGATCCCAGCTGCTGGTCACCCATACCCAATGCATTATATGTATAGATAAGTACCCAAGTAAGATAATAGTATAACATAATAACATGGTTATTGCCATTTTAAGAGAGGAGGGGGCCTGTGTGCAGACTCCGGGTCGGCCCCCTCCTCTCCACGGCACCGCAGGCGCTGGCATTGTGCCGGAGTCTACTGCACATACACTGGTCTCCGGAAACATGGCTCCGTGGTCCAGAGACAAATTTCCTACTATGCATGCGCGGCAACCATTTTGGAAGTGATTTTTGCCACAGCTGCTGCGGGGTCAGAGCCCGTCGCGGGACTCCGGAAAGGTAACTATAAAACAACATGGGTGAAGTGTGTGTGGTGTGGGCCCACCCCTGGACCTAGGGGCCCATGTGTACTGCACACATTGCACCCATGACAGAAATGCCTATGGTTATTGTATCCTCAACAGATGATGATTTACAATAATTGCTAATAACAAAAGTGGCGGCTGACTGCTAATTAGTAATGGAAGTGAATAGCAAAGTAAGGACGATGTCAGAATCCAGATTACTTTATTTTCAAAAAGGTCAGTATTCAAGTTATAAAACAACTTTAATATATGCTTATTATTTTACCAGAAAGCTGGAGGAAGTCTGGAACAATAATTAGCAAATCATCCTGTTATCAGCTGGCAGCAGCTTAAATGCCAAGAGCAAAGTTAAAACTAATAATATGAATTATTTAAACTTATTTAAAACTTAAAAACCCACTTTGGGCCTAATACAGAAATGGAAGCAGTGAACATCGCACTTTGGATGCCGCAGTGCTGATCAAATATTCGAATGCAGCAGGACGCGTCTATAGGAAGATACCTCCTACACATAGCACTGATCAGGGGCGGATTGGGATCAAAAACTAGCCCTGGAAATTTACGGAAGTAGCCCTAATGGGGAGGGGGTCTGTTGAGGGGTTGGAGCATGTGAAGTACGCAGGATTACTGCTCAGAAGGCCTAATTACATGTAGGAATAGAAAGTGCGTGCCGTAGGCACGCTCCAAAATTTTATGGGGGGGCTTTATGTGGAAGGGGCGTGGCCACATAATAGTGCCAATTCACATTACACCACACAGTGGTGCCGCTTATACACATTGCACCAGGTAGAACCTCCCATACACACTGTGCCAGGTAGAGCATGTTATACATATTCCGCCAGACAGAGCACGTTCTACACTTTGCGCCAGGTAGGGCACGGTATACACTTTGCGCCAGGCAGAGCACATTATACACATTGCACCAGGTAAAGCACATTATACACATTGCACCAGGTAAAGCACATTATACATATTGCACCAGGCAGAGCACATTATACACATTGCACCAGGTAGAGCTCCTTATATACATCAAGCCAGGAAGAGGCCCCTTTTAAACATTACTCCAGGTAGAGCCCTAGTAATGCATTATTCCAGGCAGAGCCCCCTTTTACACATTACTTCAGGTCTCTCGGAGTGGCTGCGTGTGACGTCACAGCCACATCGAAAACGGGCTCGCCGTCTTCTGTAGCAGGCATGGCGTGTGGGGGGTGCTGGACATTAGGGGGTGCCTGTGCGCACCAGGCACCCCCCCGTGCGCACGCCTATATCTATATACCAGTAAGTACAAGGTACTATTAATGTACTGTAGCAGGAGGTAACCAAGAAATGTAATTACTTCTTGTTTACCATCATTTTATTTAAATGAAGACACAGGATAAATTATTGTAATATATTAACACAATATATTACTATCATTTATTCATCCTGATGGAAAAAACGCACTAGCCCCCAGCAGTTTCTTACCCCCCACCTCCTTAAACACACGCCCGTTGTGCTCACCCAGAGGCTCTCTTCCCCATCCCCAGTAAACTCACCAGCAAAACTCTTCACTCGAAGCCCGGCACTCAGCAGCAGCACGGACAAGCTGAGGAGGACAGCGCGGGAGCTGGGGTGTGGGAGGCGGAGCTAAGAGGACTGGAGGAGACTGCACTGAATGAACGCTTAGTGCGGCCAGCACACACAGGACCCTACCGTGGCTCCGGCTTTAGTGAGCTTCTGCTCATGTGCAGAAGCTCAGATTGCGGCGGCCATGCATGGGGGGAGAACGGCCAATGCGGGGAGCAGGGGACCCGGCTCCCCGGGATCTGATCCAGGGTCCCCGGCGTCCCAATCCGCCGCTGGCACTGATCAAGTTCTGTTTCCGAAGATGCGATGGTACATACATTGGCCATCTGAGTATTCGAAAGCTTACTCTGACTGGCTGCTGGAACTCTTTTACTGGGGCCAGGAAATCTGTGCCCAAATATGCAGGTCTTGGCCTCAACACACCTACAAAACAGGAGTGACATGCCCCGATTTTGTAGAATGGTCTCCATTGCAGTCCCCCAAATGCCTCAGCGCTAGATTTGGACTGCGAGCAATCATGCAAGACTCGTTCTGCACATGCACAGAATGGGACCTTCACATTCTCAAACTCACAAACATCATGTTCCTGTCACAGTTACATGTGTTATATACAAGGCATAGCTATCATAGATGTAAGGAGTGCAGCTGCTATAGGGCCCAGAGTTGAGAGGGGCCACCTTCCCTGACACAGTTGCATGGGTTATATACAGGGGCTTAGCTATGGGTACAGGGAGTGAAGCTGCTATGGGGCCCAGAGCTGAGAGGGGTCCAGGTTTCCTGTCATAGTTACATGTGTAATATACATTTTTCACTATTGGTAGATACATAGGGGCCCTTACAAACTTTTGCCTTGGGGTCTACAATATATCTAATAACACCCCAAGACCTGCTCATTGTAATGTGGTATCAAATGAACTGGAAGCCATTATGATGTTACATAATATTAATTGGAGACGCTGTAATATGGTACAAGGGCCCTCATTCCGAGTCGTTCGCTCGGTAATTTTCATCGCATCGCAGTGAAATTCCGCTTAGTACGCATGCGCAATATTCGCACTGCGACTGCGCCAAGTAATTTTACAATGAAGATAGTATTTTTACTCACGGCTTTTTCTTCGCTCCGGCGACCGTAGTGTGATTGACAGGAAATGGGTGTTACTGGGCGGAAACACGGCGTTTTAGGGGCGTGTGGATAAAAACGCTACCGTTT
The DNA here is from genome assembly GCF_028390025.1 of Pseudophryne corroboree. Classification (NCBI taxonomy): domain Eukaryota; kingdom Metazoa; phylum Chordata; class Amphibia; order Anura; family Myobatrachidae; genus Pseudophryne; species Pseudophryne corroboree. The sequence continues at coordinate 726,874,674 of NC_086448.1, read as the reverse complement.
CCGGAAAAAACGCAGGAGTGGCTGGAGAAACGGGGGAGTGTCTGGGCGAACGCTGGGTGTGTTTATGACATCAAACCAGGAACGACAAGCACTGAACTGATCGCAGATGCCGAGTAAGTCTGAAGCTACTCTGAAACTGCTAAGTAGTTTGTAATCGCAATATTGCGAATACATCGGTCGCAATTTTAAGAAGCTAAGATACACTCCCAGTAGGCGTAGGCTTAGCGTGAGCAACTCTGCTAAATTCGCCTTGCGAGCGATCAACTCGGAATGAGGGCCAATATGAAGTAGAGGCATTATTAGGTGGCATACTATTAACTGGGGGCACTGTATGTCATAATGTGAATTGGAGGTAATGTCACATGTGTACTGCCACCCCTGCAATGTGACATAATGTGAACTAGGGCACTACTATTATTCACAAAATTAACTAGGGCACTAATATGGGACATAACAGTAACAAAAGCTGCGGAGAGGTGTCTCTAGATGCATTCAGAGAGGGGCCCCTTTAAAATGTTGCAATGGGGCCCACAAAGTTCTGTTTACACAAAAGCCCCTTTTTGCATACAGTCAGGGAAAGCATTTACCGTAGGGGCTACCAGAAAAATGTGCACATGTGCAGTAACAATCACTCAATTGCGCCAACTTCGGCTTTGCGCTCATTTAACATCCACCTCTAAATCCGGCCCTCATACTGCTATCACCAGAAAGGTGTATGTCACGTCATATAGTGATTCTTGCAGTTTCTATTGTATAAAAACTTATATTCTAGGCAAATAACCGATCATATCAGCTCTGTATCAGACACCATGTAATGTCTAGATCTCACATTATTATAGTCAGTCACTGTGACAATAAAAGCTACAGCTTAGGAATCAGTATCTAACATCCAGTTATATTACAGTAGTTCTATCTGAAGTCTGAATTCTAAGAATAGGAGGTGTGTTCTGTACATTATGGGGGGTATTCAATTGTTTGAAAAGTCAGTTGGGTGACTGTTTTTTCCTATCTAATAGACAGGAAAAAAACAGACACTCAACCGACTTTTCAAACATTCGAATTCCCCCTATATGTTTCCAGGGTCTCTCCAAATACAGAAATGTACTATGAAAACAGAACACTTAGGTACCCTAAGCTGACCATTTTTCCATTTGTAAGCAATATAATACTTTAATTGCTACTGAAATTCAGTACAAGCTCTTAAGCCACATGGAGGAGATGTGTGCTGAGCAATTTAGCACAGACCGCTCAACACGCATCTCTCCTCCCGCTCAGCACACAGCGCGATGTGTGCTGAGCGAGGGGCGGGGGCCGCTCACCTCACAAAGCAGTAAAGTGAGCGATCTACTAGATTTGGCATGCATGCATGCCAAATCTAGAGTCCGCGATAGCGACGCACGGGGCTATCGCTATGGGCATACACACGGAGAGATCCGTGTTAGAATTTAAGCACAGATCTCTTTGTGTGTACCCCCCTTTACAGTATCTATCTGTGCCTGCTTATCTGGGAAACTTCAATATTCAATATATGAATAACATCTTAGCATTATTTCTACTTGAATCAATTTAATTGTATACGCTTGAAGGAGGGAGGGGGTGTGGTGTGGAGGAGGGGGGAGTGGGGGTGGGGGTGATGCCTTGGTTAAACCAGCAATGCCTTTATACTGTTCAATCTATTTTAAAGTTTTGACTTTGGCTGCTTTGTTCAGAAGCGTTAAAGCTTTGTAATATACAATTGGGTTCTGTAGGAATGCTCATTACGTACGCAGTGCTGCAGCGAAGTTTTAAGATGCGGTAATGAAAGCACCTCTAACACATTGTTACAGCAAGGAAAAAGCACAGCATGTTGCTGGTTTTTAACTAGCCTGGTTGTTTGTTTCTTGATGCCTGTGTGGATACTCCAGAGCCGGATTAAGGCCCCGGGAGGCCTGGGGTACTAAATTGCAGGGGGCCCCCATGGACTAAAAAACTAATAAAAAAAAAATATATATACATATATATATATTTTTTTTTTTAATTATTATTATTATTATTTTTTTATTAGTTTTTTAGTCCACTGAAGGAGGAGGGATTTATATATATATATATATATATATAATTTATCTAAGAATCCCTCCTCCTTCAGTTCAGCGTGCGGCGCGCCAATGACTGAGCCGCAGGCTTGCTGAGCCGGACAGCAATTGGACAGCTGAGCCGTCGCTCAGCTGCCCTGACTACAGCTGTTAGAGCACTCTTCTTAGAGCTGTAGTCAGCGCAGCTGAGCGACGGCTCAGTTGTCCAATTGCTGTCCGGCTCAGCAAGCCTGCGGCTCCGTCATTAGTGCGCTGCACGCAGGGCCGTTTCTAGACAATTTGGCTCCCAGTGCGAGATTTCAAAATGCACCCCCCCCTTGCTATAAAAAAAATTTGCGAGCCCACCCCCCCCATATAGCCAGAAAAAGAAAAAGCATGCGCGCGCGCTCCCGACAAGGGTGTGTGGCCTGATTAAAATGGGCGTGGTCTCATTAAAGTGGGCGTGGCCTCGTCTGATATCATCTCACCCACCACAGGGGGAAAAATTAAAAATAAAAAAAAATCCCCTTTTTACACATTACACCAGGCAAGTGTCCCCATATTACACAGTACGCAGGCAGGTGTTCCCATTTTACACAGTACGGTAGGCAGATATCCCCATTTTACACAGTACGCAGGCAGATATCCCCATTTTACACAGTACGCAGGCAGATATCCCCATTTTACACAGTACGCAGGCAGGTGTCCCCATTTTACACAGTACGCAGGCAGGTGTCCCCATTTTACACAGTACGCAGGCAGGTGTCCCCATTTTACACAGTACGCAGGCAGGTGTCCCCATTTTACACAGTGCGCAGGCAGGTGTCCCCATTTTACACAGTACGCAGGCAGGTGTCTCCATTTTACACAGTGCGGCAGGTATCCCCATTTTACACAGTGCGGCAGGTATCCCCATTTTACACAGTGCGGAAGGTGTCCCCATTTTACACAGTGCGGCAGGTGTCCCCATTTTACACAGTGCGGCAGGTGTCCCCATTTTACACCGTACGCAGGCAGGTGTCCCCATTTTACACAGTGCGGCAGGTATCCCCATTTTACACAGTGCGGCAGGTATCCCCATTTTACACAGTGCGGCAGGTGCCCCTATTTTACACAGTGCGGAGGGTATCCTCATTTTACATAGTGCGGCAGGCAGGTGTCAAGTGGGGGGGAGGAAGGGAGGAAGAGAGAGAGAGAAAGAGAGAAAAAAAAATACTTACATCTTCCCGCTCTTCGGGTCCCGCCGACTCACGTCCCTCGCGCCGGCCGCCTCCTCCTTCGATGCTTATCTCCTCTCCTCCCTCTCTCTCCCCCTGAGCGCTCCTGCTCGGGGGGCGGGGCTTCACGGAATGACGCGTTTGCGTCGTGACGTCACGACGCAAACGCGTCATTCCGCGAAGCCCCGCCCCCCGAGCCGGAGCGCTCGGGGGGAGAGAGAGGGAGGAGATAAGTAGTCACAAAGTGAGCCGCTCGCCGCTAAACGGCACTGGCCGCACGCTGTACTGAAGGAGGAGGAGGGACAGGGCAGCGGGGAGCCGGGGCTCGTGAGCGCTGCACCGCAGATCGGATTGAAGAAAAATCCGATCTGTGGTGTGGCAGGGGGCCCTTTTGGAAAGGGGGGCCCGGGGTACGTATCCCCGGGACCCCCCCCCCCTTAATCCGGCTCTGGGATACTCCCTAAGGCTCATACACACAGTAAGGGCCTATCCCAGCTAGTCCCACTTTCCATTACTTTTATCCACTTTCTAAAGTGCAAAGAGGAGGGAGTGGAGGCTGGTGCTGAGAGATAAAGGGGAGATTTAACAAACCTTGTTAAAAAGGAAAAGTGGAGGTCTTACCCATAGCAATCAGTTAGATTCCAGCCAAGGGCGAAGCTACCATAGGTGCAGGGAGTGCAACTACTACGGGGCCCAGACCTGAGAGGGGCCCACCTTCCCTGTCAAAATTACATTTGTTGTACAGTATACATTTTTCACCATTGGTAGATAGTTACATAGGGACACTTTGAAACTTTTATCTTGGGGCAAACAATATATCTAGTAATGACCCTGAACCTCATAATTATAATGTGTTATAAAATGAACTGGGGGGCATTATAATGTTACAGTATATAAACTAAAGCACTGTAATGTGGTACAATATGAAGTGGAGGCACTGTAGTGTGGCATATGAACTGGGAACACTATCATAATATGAATTGAGGGTACTGTGTTACATAATGTGTACTGGCAGCCTTACAATGGGGGCGGGATGTACTAATGTACATCGCCGCCCATCGCCGCCCTGCGCCACGATGCTGATCGCATATGTACTAACATATGCGATCAGCATTGCGGAGGACAGCTCTTCCGATAAGAGCTGTCCTCCGCGATGCACAGCGGCAGCCTGACTTCCGGGATTCGGCCCCAGGAGTCAGTCTGCGCATGCGCAGGGTGATGGGGGTGGCCGCAAGGCATGCTGGGAGGGATCCGATCGGATCCCTCACACAGCGCCGCGGAGAGATGCCCATAGGCTTCTATGGACTATCGCCAGCTAAAGCTGGCGAACCCCGACGCGGCGATGACCTGCCGGACAGGGCTTACTACATCAGGTAAATACGGTAAACAGGGGGTTTACCGCATTTTCCGCTTAGTACATCCCGCCCAATGTCACATAATGTGTATTAGAACACTACTATGGTTCAAAAAATGAACTGGGGCACTATTATCGGGCATAAAATTAACAACTGCTGTGGAATCTCTCTTGAAGAATTGGAGCAGGGGCCCTTCAAAATGTTGTTATGGGGCCCATTAAGTTCTGACTACACCACTAATTCCACCTATTGTTTATCCTACAGTCTAAATGCTAGGAAGAATCTGATTGGTTACTATGAGCAATATAGTACCCCCACTTTTACGATTTACTGTACTAAAGATATGTACAGGTATTTAGGAACATATGAGATGCAATTTGGGAACATATGAGATGCAAAGAGAAGGACACAAAGCACACTTAGGGGTAAATTTACTAAGGTGGGAATTTTTTTGAACTGGAGATGTTGTCCATAGCAACCAATCACATTCTATTATCTTCTAGAAGCAGCTAGATAAATGTTAAGTAGAATCTGTTTGGTTGCTATGAGTAATATCACCAGTTCTAAAAAAAAACCTCCTACCTTAGTAAATGTACCCCTAAATGTTATGTTGCAGATGCAGACAGGGTTGGATTAAGGCTTGTGGGGGCCACAAGGCAACTAACTTGTGGGGGCCCCTTCCAATAAAATAGTCATCAACATATTCTGGCAATGTTATTAAAAAGTATAGTGTGTAAATAGTCCCATCACCACAAATGTATTAAACACACTGTAGTGCCCCCAGTTCACATTATGCCATACAGAAACCCCAGTTTACATAGGACACAGTTCCCCCATGTTGGTGATGTAGCTATATGTGCCCCTCCCCCTAATATGTGGGGGGCCCTGGGCAATCGCTCCAGTTGCCCTGTTGTTAATCTGCCTCTGGATCTCTTGCACCCAGCTTGGGGCTGGTCAGTGGCTCAAGTGCTGATACTAACTAGGGGGGTAATTCAGAGTTGATCGCAGCAGGAAATGTGTTAGCAGTTGGGCAAAACCATGTGCACTGCAGGCGGGGCAGATATAACATTTGCAGAGAAAGTTAGATTTGGGTGGGTTAAAACTTATTTTGTTTCTGTACAGGGTAAATACTGGCTGCTTTATGTTTACACTGCAATTTAGATTTCAGTTTGAACACACCCCACCCAAATCTAACTCTCTCTGCACATATTACATCTGCCCCCCCTGCAGTGCACATGGTTTTGCCCAACTGCTAACAAATTTGCTGCTGCGATCAACTCTGAATTAGGCCATATGATAGCTGGCAGAAAATCAGTGGATGGCACGGGTTTCCACTTTCTAGCTCACGATGCCCGTATCAGCCCTACGGAATGTCGCGTTAGCATAAGGTAGTAAATAAAGTGGATGGCAATAAAGTACCAACCAATCAGCTCCTGTCATTTTGCAAACACAGCCTGTAACATGGCAGTTAGGAGCTGAGTGGTTGGTACTTTATCTCTGTGTACTTTAGCTCTCTCCAAGACTTGGTACGTCCCCCCCCTCCCCCAAGTTCTTTACGACTTGTCTGCCCTGTGTTTATTGAGCATCTGGCATTTACTTATTTTATAGACAAAAATGATCAAATATCATATTTATTTTCTTAGCAGTACAAACAAAAGTCATATTAGAAGTTTCTCTCTGTGCCTTACAGGTTTTAGTTTCAACCGTATACTGTACATATATTACAATGGGTCTAATTCTGAGTTGATCGCAGCAACAACTTTGTTAGCAGTTGGGCAAAACCATGGGGGTAATTCCAAGTTGATCGCAGCAGGATTTTTTTTAGCAATTGGGCAAAACCATGTGCACTGCAGGGGAGGCAGATATAACATGTGCAGAAAGAGTTAGATTTGGGTGGGTTATTTTGTTTCTGTGCAGGGAAAATACTGGCTGCTTTATTTTTACACTGCAAATTAGATTGCAGATTGAACACACCCCACCCAAATCTAACTCTCTCTGCACATGTTATATCTGCCTCCCCTGCAGTGCACATGGTTTTGCCCAATTGCTAACAAAAATCCTGCTGCGATCAACTTGGAATTACCCCCCATGTGCACTGCAGGAGAGGCAGACATAACGTGCAGAGAGAGTTAGATTTGGGTGGGGTGTATTCAAACTGAAATCTAAATTGCAGTGTAAAAATAAAGCAGCCAGTATTTACCCTGCACAGAAACTATATAACCCACCCAAATCTAACTCTCTCTGCACATGTTATATCTGCCCCCCCCCCCTGCAGTGCACATGGTTTTGCCCAACTGCTAACAAACTTGCTGCTGCGATCAACTCAGAATTACCCCCAATGTACCAACACATTTTCAATATTTTCCCCATTCTAGCCTATTTTAACAGAATTAATATAACGGAGCCAGTGTTACACAGTGTGTCACTGGGGGATAATATTCAAGTTACCTGTGCATTGTCCCTGTCAGAGCCATGGCTTAGTAATTACTGCACATGGTTGTGTTTAGAATCTGGCCAGGAGGCACAGGCACAATAATTGGGGGAGCAGATGGAGAATAGATGCCTAGAGTTAAAAACAAAACAAAATGAAAATAAAACATAGATAAAGCTTACGAAATAAAGAGAAAACAAAAAATCTCCTTAAACGTGTCAGCTGTCAGCCTTGGGGGCTTATTTTACCTGTTGGGGTTTATTCTGATTTATTAAATGCTGTTGCCGGCTGTGGATATCACTTGTCTCTCCATTTAAGGCATGGAGAAGCCTATTTAAAATGAACAGTAGCAGTACTTCTGTCTTCCAATCACTTCTGCCATCTTGTGATAGTTAGAGGTTAGAAACATGAAAAAAAATATATATTAAGATATTTTTTCCTTTAAAATAATTATGTTTATTAATTCCAGTATACACATGTGTAGTACACACATTTGTAACCAGCAAAGCCTGGTCACATGTACAGAGGTGGACTGGCCAATGGAAAGAGTCCTCTTACTGCTGCCAACCAGTATAGCCGGGGATCTGATATTGGGCCAAAACACGAATGTTACGGCTGAGATAAGTGGTGACAGAAAATCTTTGCTATTGCCAATTACAGGTTGAGTATCCCTTATCCAAAATGCTTGGGACCAGAGGTATTTTGGATAACGGATTTTTCCGTATTTTGGAATAATTGTACACCATAATGAGATAGAATGGTGATGGGACCTAAATCTAAGCACAGAATGCATTTATGTTACATATACACCTTGTACACACAGCCTGAAGTCAATTTTAGCCAATATTTTTTTATAAATTTGTGCATTAAACAAAGTGTGTGTACATTCACACAATTCATTTATGTTTCATATACACCTTATACACACAGCCTGAAGGTCATTTAATACAATATTTTTTATAACTTTGTGTGTTAAACAAAGTTTGTGTACATTGAGCCATCAAAAAACAAAGGTTTCACTATATCACGCTCAATCAAAAAAGTCCGTATTTCGGAATATTCTGTATTTCGGAATATTTAAATATATGGGATACTCAACCTGTATTATTAATAATTTGGCCACTTTGTTCCCCTGCGTACATACTGTATCTTTTGTTAACCCAGTCCTGACTGAACTGAAGTGCAGAAAAAAATTGTCCTTTTATATAAAGAAAATATTTTGCAATTCCAGAAGTCTTAAGAATATTATGTAAAGTCTAACTGCATTAATTGGCTTCATCAAAGTCATAATAATTGTACTGTATACTGTACATTATCAAACTTCAATTGTAAATGTTCTGTCCAGCACATCTATGAGACAGGTCATACCGCCAGAAATGGATGAATTAATAGTGTTATATAATTTATTGGAAATCCCTGCATGTACTGTAGTTCTCCATTATCTGGAAGGTCCATGGTATGTTGGCGCTGATAATGGGCCATCAAAGATATACTTTTTTTTATGTGCAGTACAGCTGAAAGGAACACGTTACCCAGGTAATGATTCCTTATATTACTTTAAATATAACATTGTTTAATAGGGATTAAGGGGTCTATTTACTAAACCTTGGATGGAGATAAAGTCGTTGGAGATAAAGTACCAACCAATCAGCTCCTAACTGCTATGCACAGGCTGGGTTTGAAAAATGACAGGAGCCGATTGGCTGGTACTTTATCTCCAGCGACTTTATCTCCATCCAAGGCTTAGTAAATAGACCCCTAAGACTACTGTCTGTTGTGTGTTCTGGAAGGCCTGCTTTATAAACACGTCACAAACTAAACTTGAAACTATCATATAAGAAGTAAAAACAAGGCGCAAAAAAAGGTTACTTTAGTTATTATTTATTGTTAGTTATTATTATTAAATTACATTGGGCATAATTTACAAAGTGCATTTGGGGGTTGACACAGAGATAGATGTATGCTTATTTGTGGAGTATCTTGTGTTGTTTATGATATATATATATATCCAGTAATAAGGAGCACTCACCAGTCTTCAAAACGACATATTACTTTATTTTCAGCAGATCATCAGACAGGGGGTATCGACGTTTCGGACCCAAGTGGGACCTTTGTCAAAGGTCCCACTTGGGACCGAAACGTTGATACCCCCTGTCTGATGATCTGCTGAAAATAAAGTAATATGTCGTTTTGAAGACTGGTGAGTGCTCCTTATTACTGGATTTAAATTGAAATTGATGGATCACGGTGATTGATCAATATATGGAAGCTACCCCAGCATATTTGGATAAGGCCAGAGTGTGGACTTTTCTGGAAGTGTATATATATATATATATATATATATATAGTTTATGAGTTTTAGTTTATGTGAATTTCTGTGAATAGTCATGCTGAGAAAATGTGGAATTTGGAACACAGATGCATGCAGGTGACATTGCATAGAAGGCAACATAAGGAAGCATACATCATACAGCTATTTCCCCAATTCCCCGATATGCCGTTCAAAATGTGAAACTGCGGCCATCGATGTTCGACAATCTTTTGGGGAATTGGGGAAATTCTACATGTTAAAATTCCCCTATTTGCCAATCCAGATCATGTTTTGGTTGGGATCAGCAAATCAGGAAAATTCAACATGTTGAATATTCCCAATTTTCCAACCCAAGTGTTGCGGGGATAGGAAAACTGCAAGAATCCGTTACAGATGTGTGGGGGCCTATACTCAGACAGATGTGTACATACAGTGCTAGATTCAAAAGTGCTGACAGCAAAGGAGATTAAAATATTAGAACATTCAGGAATGGGCTTTACGGTAATGCTAGAAATCTAGATTTTATTATTATTATTGTTATTGTTATTAATAATAATAATAATAATAATCTAGAAAATAAATGAATTAGAGACCTCAATTGCACATAGGTATGTAAACAAATTTCAGGTCAGATTGACACTGTTATTATAATGAGTGGTCAATCCTATTGCTAGAACAAATGTCTGGGTCTCTAACCCTATGTGTAGGACAATTATCAATGTGTTACTACTGTAATAACTAGTGAGACAATTGTAGTGAGTATTGTAGTAAAATCTGTGACCCGCAGGGACTGCCTATCAGTGGCAGTGACTTCCCATAAGAAGCGCTCTCTGCAAATTACAGACAGATAGGAGGATGTGTTTTCTACCCTGGGACTGCCAGTCCACCTGCGATACCAGAGAGAGTCCTTCCCATGGAAAGCCCCAGTCCTCCCATAACATCACCCCTATCTGACTTCTATGTGCTGCTGCTCCTGATGCAGTCCCTAGACGCCAGCCTGTTTAGCTGTGCTGGAGTTAAGCTCTGCCCCGGACTTAAGACATACCCCCAATACCACTGGACCTAAGCCCTCGCCTCCTTGTGATGTCAACCATCAATCACCGGGAGAGTATGGAGAGAGGAGAGGGCTGCAGGCCACTCCCCTTCCCCACCCACCGAGACATTGATCTCCGAATTCATGTTAGTTAACTAGAACCAATTAATGCAGACTCTTAAGGTCTGTTTACAGCTACAAATAAATATTTGAATAGAAATTTAGAATAAAAAATTAAAGTAGAAAAAGAAAATCAATTTTTTTTTTACAGATTTGCCATTTATAACAAAAGTACAAATATTACTTCCTGGTTAAACGACGTCCTTGTGTGGAATGATGTGCTTATCACGATAAGTGCACTTTGCAGACAGTTGCTAGGATAATAAAAACCCACACGGCTCATGGTCTTCACAAGGCTCTGCACTTAAGATGTACTGTAGCCTCTGTAAAATGTAGAGAACAGTAAATAGCTGTAACCAAAGTGGTGCTAGCCAACTTTACAGACATTAATGCATGTCCGTCTCTCAGTGCTATTTATTTGTTACGCATTTTGGGAACTATGGAGCATAAAGAGCGTCTGGATGATCACTAAACCAAAGTGATGTTGTGATATTTATGATATCGTTTGGCGTCTGTATAAAACACATTTTCCTGGAAATCGTGTCTCAAGCTTTAGACAAAGTAAAAAAAAAATAATCTTTCTTCCTGTGCACTTGGGCATACTGTATCGTCAAAAAAAAAAAAAACTTCTGAGACTAGAATGATTACCTTTGCTGGTGACCACCAAACTCCGTCAGACCTTGGACAAAGTCCCAAGTTACAGTACAAGTGTGAGGGGTCGATATATCAAGCAGTAAAAAATGAAGTTGCCTATTGTAACTAATTAATTTTGAGGACGTAAACACTGCCACTAAGCTGGGCCAACCAATGGCCAGAAAAAGCCTGCGCAGGCTTAGTATACAGTATATAGACTGGCGGGTAGGAAGCAGCTGATTTTTTTTCACATTTATGTGCTGGGGGTTTTAAGAGAGTAGGGCGCCTGTGTACACATTCCATATGAGGCCCTCCTTTCTGCACATGTTCACTGTAACAAATCTCTACTGCGTCTGTGCCATTTTCTGAGTGATTTCTGCTGGAGTAGATGCACCAGTGCGGGACTCCGGACAGGTAAGTAATTGAATATGGGTGCAGGTGTACGGTGTGGGACCTCGTGGAACCAGGGGCCCGTGTGCACTGCACCCATTACAGATATACCTATGTTTGTGTATGTGTGGGCACAGGAGAGGCAAGGAGCCAAACACTCACTAGTACCTACCTGTGCCCGCTGCTGACTAGTGAGAAGAGTTACATGCTGAGTCTCGCATATCCAAAATTCTTGGGACCAGAAGTATTTTGGATATCAGATTGTTGTTCATTTTGTAATATCTGCACACCATAATGAGATATCTTGAGGATGGGACCCAAGTTTAAACACCGAATGCATTTATGTTTTATATACACTTTATATACATACAGTAGCCTGAAGGTCATTTTATACAATATTTGTAATAATTTTGTGTATTAAATAAAGTTTGTGTACATTGATCCCCCGTCACTATCTCAGTCGGACTCAAAGAATTCCGCATTTCAAAATATTCTGTATTTCAGAATTTTGGAAATTGAAGACTCAACCTGTAGTGGATTTTTGGATTAGCGTTTGTCACTTATCTCAGTAATACACAGCCTTTGATACTGTACATATTTTCATTTCAATTAGAGGCTTTACGTTCTCTGTAACAGTAAAATACTACATTATTTGTGTTTTATCCACAACGTTTTGCATTAATTGCAGTAATCTACAAGAGGAACACTTGCTATTGAAAACAAACATTAAAATCTTGGTAATATTTAGCCAAGTGGCTTGTAACCTTCACCACATAATGCTTAAATTGCAGCGCTGTCTTTCTTCATATCTTTTTTTCTGATGACAAACAGAGGCTGGTGTACTATCTTCACAACGAAGGACAATATCAGAATTCTTGGATGTGAATAGAGAAAAGTAAAATATTCAAAACTGCTAAATGTTTGCCTTGTTTGACAAATGTCTTGGATTGACCAATGCCGTGCCCCCCTTCCCTTCCTTTCCCTGTTGTAGACAGCAGCACTCGTGGTGCTGAGAGAAAGAACTGACTGCTGCTGCAGCAGCCTCTCTTTCCCAGGCAAGAACACACTGCTGTTTGCTGTGTTGGGAGAGAGGCAGCTGCAGAAGCACTGTCCTCTCTCTCTGTGCATGATGTGTGGGGGTTAAGCGATTGCAGAAGTCCCCCCCAAAAAACACTGTTGCCCCCACCCATTGGTCTTCATCCACACAGAAGCTATTATTTGTAATATTTCCTAAGGAGGAGGCTGGCCAAACCCCCCTGCATTGACCACACCCCCTCCCAGTACCTGGGCCTGGAACAGCTGCCTAGAGATACAATATTTGTATCTATATTTCAACACAACTTCACTTAAGCTGGAATTTGAATATTAACCTTGCATGTGATCATGAAAAAGCATTAACTATAATACATCCCCATGTTTGTTAAGTTATTATTATAATTGTCTCTACATACTAGAGTAATACATGATTAAAATGACTCTTCTTTATTGTTGCAAACGGACAAGGGCAGATCTCAACAATGAAAGCTTGAAACAGAACTGTAGAAACACATGAAAGGTTGCGCAATGTAAATATAGTTAAGCTGCAAATCAAGGTTTCTGTAAAACATAATTTTTTTAATGTACATTGCGGGATTTTAGTCACTTGCATGGTGATGTGTGAGTTTAATTATTGTACATTAGTTTATTTGTCCTTGAGCTGTACTTAAATCATATGAAAGCTTTTATGGAAAGTCTGAATTGAGTCTACTGGTAAAATCTACTGGTAGGTTAATTGGTGCCAAACAAAATTAAGCCTAGCATGAATGTACATGTAGTAGGGAATATAGATTGTAAGCTCCACTGGGTCAGGAACTGAGGTGAATGGCCATGTATTCTCTGTAAAGCGCTGCAGAATATGTGTGTGTTATATAAATGACAGGTAATAATAATACAGTGTTCATTTTCAAACATTTGTGAAAGTCAGAAATCAGAATCAGTTTTTCAGGTAACAGTTAACTTTAATATATAGTTGATAATATAAACTTTAGACAACTTCACTCGATGTTTAAATAAAATGAGACCTAATAATTCAGAAATGGCATTTGGGGAAGGAAATTGAGAAGTGACAGGTTGGGAATCAGTATGAGAAGTGATATGTCATGAGTGAGTAATAGTACTAAAGTGTGATGAATGAGTATATGCTTCGTGGGATGAATAATTACAAATAGCGATTTGGGATGAGTGAGAATAAGAAGTTCATTTGACAAGGATCACTGGCCCTGCATTTCGTGCATATGCTTACTCACTCCGAAATAAACAAACCCCATTTATCACGACCATGCAACATGGGCATGAGACAAACGGTGGTAATGTCAAGGCTTGACTATACTAAGTGGCATGTGATGAGTGAGTAGGAGGTGATGTGTGATACATGAATATGAGAAGGGACATGAGTGAATAGGGGAAGAGACAATGGATGAGTGGGCAGGAAAGTGGTATCTGAATAGTGTTTAGGGAGTATGAGAGGTGTAACAACAAGAAGTAATGTGGGTTGACTTCTAACATAGGGGCTGACTCAGAGGAGTGAGAAGTTAGCACAGCCACTGTGTTTGTATGCTAAACTGTGCTAAACTATGAAAAAGACGCAGGAGATAAAAGATGCCCACTGTCGGCTTCTGTGATCCGCTGCTGCGTCCGATGATGACGCATCGGATTAACTTTGTGACCATCAGACATCTGAGTAATTCTCGGGTTACTCAGGATGTCCGGTGACAGGTGAAATCGTGTTGCTGGAACAGTCCCACTCCCTGGCTTCAGCATGCAAAGAAAGTGTGCCTGACACGCCCCCATTTTCTGGAACGCTACTTTTCACCCCCCCGCATCATCAGCATCATGTCAATTGAGTTGTAGCATTTGGGGCTCGCAGTGAGCGACCTTGTAGCCCCAGATCAGCGCAGTGCGGCTTCTGCACATGTGCAGATCTAATCGTATCATCAGGTTTATGTACATCTTTGAAGTAGGCCCACAGACACTAAGATTTTCAAGAAGGTATCACTTTAAATTTATACTAGTAAAAAATCGAAAAACTTCAAAATAAATACAAAATAAAGAAAACAGTATTTAAATAATAAATGGCAATTTCAGAGAAAAAAAAATCTAATTAACAGTATGATTGACTCTATGGAAAAGTCAGCATTGTAGCTTAGGGGAGTAATATAATAGCAATCAGTTAGTAGAAGATCCAGCGTCAGTATTATAGAAATATAATGTACAGTATAATACTGTAGTAACACTTGGTTACAACAAATACATTGTATAGCACTTGACAAAATGTGATTACGTTCAATGATCAAAGCAACTTGTCCATATGCACAATAAAGATGATATGACAGGTCTGCGGTTCTCTGGCAATTCATTAAACATAATGCAGGCAGTTCGCCTTAAGGGATCGTAAAAAATATTATGACATCCTACTGACAGCTTTGCTATAAAGGGACTGGAATCCTGATCATCCTTGTTTCTGCACATAGGGGAGAATTCAACTGCTGGTGAATCCCTTTGGCCACCCGAATCAGTGCAACAATAGCCGCACTGCATAGCGGCCTGATCTCACACAAACGTGGTCACTGCCCCATAGGGTAGAGAGCACTTTTGTGTGAATCTTCCATTCGGCTGGTCAGGTGAAGGGTATGATATGGGGTGCTGGCATTTAAATGCCAGGGCAGCGGCAATTCGCAACCCTTTGCCAGCAATTCAAGTTCCCCCATATTCTTTTTTCCATCGAATACAAATAGACATATTCCTAATTATTATACCAACACCTTATAACAGTTTTTCTTGGTAACAGAGGAGAGATTCTAGCAGCATGATACCAAAAAGCAAAACTTGCTATATATAAGTAATGTACAGTAATTGCTAATGTGATCACTTTACTTCTGGAAAGTTTTCGAACTGTATCCCATTGGCTACAGTGGCTCTCGTCATCTGAACAAAGGGCCTGGCCTAAAATGTTACATTCTGGATGATGGGGCAGCACAGCCGGTGTAATGGTTAGCATTACTGCCTCACAGCACTGAGGTCATGGGTTCGATTCCCACCATGGCCCTAACTGTGTGGAATTTGTATATTCTCCCCGTACATGCATGGGTCTCCTCCGGGTACTCTGGTTCCTTCCCACAATCCAAAAATATACTGGTAGGTTAATTGAGTTTTGACTATATAAAGGGCCGAATGTAATGACGCCCGAGTCATGTGGGATGCCGGCCGAACTCAGACATTTTTTTTAAAGGGGGTTTTGACTTCTTTAGGGTTCTTCTTCATTGGATTGTTTTCTACTTTGTTTGGAATGTTTTCTACTTTGTATTATATAATCAAGTTGGTATATTCAATTGGTAGCTACCTGCCCCAAGCTACATGTGTGTCCCATTGTTTTTTGTTTTTTTTGGACAATAAATAAGAACACATAGGAGCTCATTTATTAACGAGTGATAAAACTCGTGAATGAGAAAACGTGTTGCTTATATTGGTGCTCCAGCCAATCATCTCCTAACTGTCATGTGTTTGAAAAATGGCAGTTGGTGGATGATTGGCTGGGGCACGGTTTATCATACGCCACGAGTTTTATCATTCACAACGAGTTTTATCACTCCTTGATAAATGGGCCTCATAACCCTTTATTTACCTTATTTGACTATTTTTATATAAAAGTTGTAAAGTACAATGGCACAGAAAGAAAGTTTGACTTTCAGAAGAGGTTGTGCTAAACAATGTAATAGGCTTAGTAAATAGGGAGGGAAAATCCAGAAGTACAGATCAGAATGTGTAAGCATTGTGCTACTTTCTTTCCAGTAGCCAGTTTTTGACTTGACCTTTAAAGTAGATTTATGGACCTGCCAGACACAATTATAAATATCTGGAGTTTGTGTTTGAGTGCCAGAAAACGTCTCTTTCATCCAGTCCCACGAACTCCGGCAATATGCCATAACCTTTTTTTCAAAGACCATTTCATTGACACACACAGAATAATATTGCAATGCATCACATTTTTCAAATAACAATCTCTTATGAACATTTTATAGCATTTTCTAATATAGTGGCAGAATATTCTTCTGCAGTGCCTAACAATTGGGAACCAGCACAGTAATAAAATGAACATGTATAGTAACAGACATAGAGGCTGCAAGCTTACAATCTAGTCTCAGTTTTTCTCTTTTTTTAGCTAATGCTAAACAAATTAAATCAATAATCCATGTTCATAACCACCACAATCTCTTTCATGCTCCGTGTACACATTCCCTTCTATCATTAACCAATTAATTGCATGCTCCTGGGATCTTGCCCAAGGCATATGTAGCGATGCAGAAAAATCTCACTTAAGATGACTTTGCTGACAGGCACCTGTGACTCTGTTACTAAATATACTATATATACCTAAAAGATGAAACAACATTCATCCTCAAACTTACCCTTCAGCTGTCATCCATCATGAACACATAACATTGCTCATTCAAAACTATATCTGCAACCTGGAAGTCACGTAGCTGTCTTAATAAAGTAAACACAGAAGTACAGTGGGCCATAGCTATTAAACATGTGCTGATTTAGGGGTTATTCAGGTTTCTTAGCAAACCAAAAAAGTACACTAAGGTGCAAAACCATGTTACACTGCAGGTGGAGGCAGATGTAACATTTGCAGAAAGAGTTAGATTTGGGTGGGTTATTTTGTTTCTGTGCAGGGTAAATACTGGCTGCTTTATTTTTACACTGCAATTTAGATTTCAGTTTGAACACACCCCACCCAAATCTAACGCTCTCTGCACATGTTATATTTTTTTTTTATTTTTTTTATAATACGATTTTTATTTTGGTTGTTGTACAAAGGGATACAAGTATACAAACAGAGGATACATCGTCAGTTATGTACAGAGCAGGAATCCAGGAGAACTTATTCTCTTAACATGAAGAACTATTCCAATTATTGTACATTAATTTAAGAACAAACAGTGTTGATTATAGAATAAATGGATTACAAAATGAGGATTCAGTTATAATTATCCACATAAAACTGAGACGATGTTATTAACTAGAGATTAATAATGAAGAGAGAAGAAGAAAGAGAAATAAGAAAAATATGAGAAATAAATGAATAAAAGGGGGGCGGAAGTAGGAGGGGAGAGGGAGGGGAGGGAGGGTCCAATCTTTAACTTCAGGAGTGGATCAAAATGGTTTGTAGTCACCTAAACAGTTTTGTTTGTAGATCAATGTGTAGTGGAATTAGGAGTTTTCAATGGTACGCAAATGGTGCCAGTCAGTATTTTCGTATACTTTCATAATTCTGTCTTGGGTAGACGGGTCTAAAGAAAGTATGAAAGGGGACCATTTGGAATAGAATCGATCAACATGTTTATCCAAATCAGGGAAAGTACTATTCCTATCAAAATAAAGCAATTGTAAGAGTTTTAACTTCAATTCTTGTAGGGAGGGAGATGATGTAGAGATCCAGTGGGTGAGAATAATTTTCTTTGCAAGAGTCACAATGGTGGCCAACAACGGAATATAGGGAGAAATATTACTGTTGGGGAGCCAGTTTTTAAAGTTTGCACACAAACATGCTAATGGGTCAGGGAGAATATGTGTAGTGAATAAAGAGTTTAGGTAGGCAATTAATTTATTCCAGAAGCGTTTTATTTTCCCGCATTCCCAGAAGCAGTGGAAAAAATTGGCGTGAGAGCTATGACATTTAAAACAGGAGCCTGAGGTGTTTGGGATCATATGACTTCTTTGAGCAGGGGAAATATAGGCTCTATGTAACGTTCTCCAGTGAACTTCTTGAAGGTAAGAGGATTTCAGAAACTTCATGGTTTTAGAGCTATGTGCGAAAAGAATCAGGGGGGAATCAATATCTGGGATATCCTTTTGCCATGTTAGTGCTAGTGATTGCCATGGTTTAGTGTTGGAGGTCGGTAATAATAGGGTATAGATATATTTTATGCGGTAGGGGGAAGAATGTAGTAGACGTAGCAGGGAATTAATAGGATCAAGAGAGTTTTGATATCTAGTTTTGGGATCCAGAGAATAGGCGAAATGCCGTGACTGTAAGTACATGTAAAAGTTAGAGGTATGCAGAGAAAACTGCATTTGAAGAGTAGAGAAAGGTATTATCTGTCCTCCTGGGTCGAAAACCTGGGAGGTAAGAGAAAGGCCTTTATCCTTCCAAGTGTGGAAAATTGGGTTGGATAACGAGGGATGAAATGAAGGATTACCCCAGAGTGTATTATATGGAGAAGAGGTTGCTTGTCTTGTTAATTTTTTATTGATGGTAATCCAAGTGGAATAGGTGTCATGAAACATAACATGGTGCAAAATATTAGAAGGAATGTCAGATTTTTTAGAGTGAAGAAGGGCGCTTGGAGAATATGGACTGAAGAGAGCAGCATCTAGAAAAGTTGAAGTATAAGTGGATTTAGAAAGAAGCCAATCTGAAATATATCTGAAATGAATCGCTAAAGTATATAATTTTAGGTTTGGAAGAGACATGCCTCCATGAGATTTGTGCGACTGTAGCTATTGGAAAGCAATTCGAGGGCGTTTATTTTGCCATATAAATCGAGAGGTAATTTGGTCAAAGCGTTTCAAGTCAGATATAGAGAGGCTAATAGGAAGCATTTGTAATAAGTAAAATATCTTGGGAAAAATTATACTTTTAACTACCGCTATTCTTCCAATGATAGATAATGGGAGATTAAGCCATGAATCATATAGTGAGGAGATTTTGATGAGAGATGGAGTAAAGTTCAGTTTATATAAAGAGGAGAGATCAGAGGGAATATGTAAGCCTAAGTATTTAATTACCGTTTTGAGCATAGGAGAGAGAGGAGGGGATGTGGGATGGAGAGTGAGAGTATTGGGGCCTTCAAGACGTAGAATTTCAGATTTAGACATATTTATTTTGAATCCTGCCTGAGCGCCAAAATTATTTATCAGTGAAAACAGATTAGGTAAAGAGGAAGAGGGGTTAGATATAAAAAGTAATAGGTCGTCCGCATATAAAGCAAGTTTTAGTGGAATATTACCGACTTGGATCCCGTGAATGTTAGGAGAATTTCTAATAGAGATTGCCAATGGTTCAATAGCAATGGCGAAGAGTAATGGAGAAAGAGGGCATCCCTGACGAGTACCTCGAGAGATTGTGAAAGGAGTAGATAAGTGACCATTACAATAGAGCTGTGAGGACGGAGAGGAGTAAAGGGATTGGATAACCGATATGAAGGATGCGGGAAAACCAAAAAGTCTCATGGATCTGAAAAGGTGTGGCCATTCCAGGAGGTCAAACGCCTTTTCTGCATCTAAGGCTAAAACGATATTATCTGATAAGGTAGGGTGGAGTTTTAAATGTTGGATTATAGAAAGCACTTTGCGAACATTGGTCACAGAGTGACTGCCCCATATAAACCCGGTTTGGTCTGGATGTATTATGTGAGGGAGAGAGAATTTTAGACGGTCGGCTAAGATTTTAGTAAAAATTTTATAGTCAGAATTTAATAGTGAAATTGGGCGATAGGAACTTGGGAGGGAAGGGTCTCGACCTGGCTTCAAGAGAACTTTGATTGTGGCACTATTAAAATATAGAGGAATGGATTTTGAGCTAATTATTGAGTTGAACAATGCCAGAAGGTGTCTATCAATTTTATCAATCAGGAGTTTATAAAACTCATTAGAAAAGCCGTCTGGGCCTGGAGCTTTATTAGGTTTCAAGTGAGTAATAGTTGAGCGAACTTCTTCTATTGTGATGGGTTCATCTAGGGAAACAAGAAATGTAGACGGGATCTGGGGTAAAAGGGGAAAAGACCAAGGTTGGGGGGGCTCATCAGTGAGGGGAGATGGATCAGAATATAATGCTTCATAAAATGATTTCATGAGAGAGGTGATGGACTGGGGGTCGTTAGTTAAGGACCCATCAGGGAGCTTTAGTGGGTGCACTAACATGGGAGGGGAGGTACCTTTCAACATGTTTGTGAGAAGCTTCCCTGTTTTATTTCCAAATTTGTGGAACCGGTAATCGACTTTAAATTTATATTTATCACCCATCTGGGAGAGAAACTCATTAAACTGGAGTTTTAATGTTAAATATGAGGATTTATTAGATGGGGAGGGGTGGGATTTGAACATTTGGAAGGCAGTGGAAAGTGCACGTTGTATTTCTAGGTAAGATTTGGTATAGTTTTTCTTTAAGGCAGAGGAGTATGAAATAATATTGCCCCGAAGGACCGATTTGGCTGTTTGCCAAAATAAAGAGGGATTTAATTCTGAGTGTTGTTCATTTGAGAAGTAGAAGGTATCCCAGGATGCCTGTAGTGAATCACAAAATTTTTTAGAGTTAGAAAGGTGAGAGGGGAATTTCCAATGGGGGGATAAAGACTGAAAGGGATGTAAACTGAGAGAAAACCATATCAAGGCGTGGTCAGAAATAATAATGGGTTCAATAGTAGAGTCCGTGACTGAGGGAAAAAGCTTTTGGGTAATAAACGCATAATCAATTCTAGAAAATGTATCATGGGCAGAGGAATGGCAAGAAAACTCTCTTTCTATGGGGTTTAGTGCACGCCATATATCGATTAGCTGTAAGGCTTCGGAAAAAGTAGGGATACCAAGTTTAGGGAGGCGTTGAGGGTTTCTAGAGGTGTTGGAGCGATCTAAATAATTAGAAGACACTAAGTTGAAATCTCCACATACAATGAGATTATCATTAGAAAATGGGGTTAATTTGGCTATTAACAGCTGAAAAAAGGATTTTTTGTATGTAGTGGGGGCGTAAATATTGCAAAGGACCAGAACATACGACTCAATAGAGAGACTGACTATCAAATATCGGCCATTGGGGTCAATGTCAGAGGATAGTAGAGTGATATTAAGACTACGTTTTGCTAAAAGGACAACCCCTCTAGATTTAGAGTTGTATGGGGCCGCTGCTATTAGGGACCAGTGTGACATCTGCAATTTCATGGATTCCTGGAGAGATAAATGAGATTCTTGCAGAAATGCTACGTTGATATTCATTTTGGATAGATACATGAGGATCTTGCGACGTTTAGACGGGGAATTAATTCCACCGACATTCAGAGTGCCAATCTTTAGGTTGGACATTTAAATAACCAGGAGAGGAAAAAGAATGCAAGGATCAACCGTATGTTAAGTGATTGGATTCGAAGAAGGGAGTAGGGTTTGGGGATAGGGGGGGGGAGGGGCATGGGAGAAATACAAAAACATACAAGAAGATTTAGTTAGCGTTTGGCAAGCAAACAAACTTCCGGGCCAAAAATTCAAAATAATAACTGAGATTATTCCAAACATAACTATTATTCCGGATCAGCGCTCCAGATGATTTCCCGACTACGGCATCTGGGGAAAATTATTCTAAATAGAATAGTAGAGCTATTCTAAGAAATGAAACGGTAGGCATAGGATATATTAAGAAGCATACTAGTATTAAATAATAGATAACAATAAGCATAAATGTTGTGATAATCATTAGCAGAATATAAGATGGTTTAAAAACGAGGATCAAAGTTTAGTGGCGGTTGCTCATTGAGAGGATTAACAATAGAATATAATGAGTCTAACGTCGTGCAGGGCACTGACCAACAGGCTGACTTAAAGAACAATAAAACTGCTTTAGGTGAAGTTAATTAGATAAGAACAAACAAAGGGAGTAGCCCTTAATATTACAACAATATAATGTGAACCTTAAGATCAAGTATTAGGGGATGAGGCGGCGTCAGCAATGTCGTCATGGTCTTCTGTAGATCCTTCTTGGAGGTATGAAGTTGCGTCTTCTGGAGTGGAGAAATCAAGGTGTTTGTCTCCATCGTATATCCGAAGTTTCGCTGGATAAAGTAAGGAGAATTTACGCTTGGCGGATACCAATCTAGAACAGATTGGGTTGAAGGCCTTTCTTGCTCTTGATAGTTCGGCAGAAAAGTCTTGGAATATGAGAAGGCGGTTGTTCTCCCATTGTAAGGACCGAACTTTTCTAGACGCAGTCCATATGGCAACTTTGTGAAGGTAGTTGAGGCATCTGAAAAGGGTAACTCTGGGGCGGCCTTCAGCGGATCGAGGCGGGGGCCCAACACGATGTACGCGTTCGATCACTAAATCTTTGCACGATTCGGTAATACCGAGAAGTGTTGGGAGTGTTGTCTGTACAAAGTGAGATAGTTCATCTCCTTTTACCGATTCTGGTAGGCCTACTAGCCTGATATTATTCCATCTGGACCTGTTTTCTGCGTTGTCTAGCTTCATCCACAGCTGGTAGTTCTCTTTTTCAAGACGTTTGACACAACCCTGAACATCAGCCATATCGTGACATAGACCCCCAATTCTGTTTTCGTTAACAGAGACTTTATGCGAGAGTTGTTGCAGTTGGAGTGAAATATCGGAGACTGCTTTCGATAACAATGGAGAGATAGCTTGGGTTATGGCTTCAGTAAGGTCTGCATATGTGATAGGTGAGTCAGGAGATCGGCTATTAGGAGTATTACGTGAGGGGGATTGAGATGCAATTAATTTCTTGGGGGCTGGAGATGAAGGGGGGGTGGTAATGCCAGGGGCCATTGTAGAGTTAGCTCTCCTTTTTTCTTGTCTAACTGGGAGAGAGGAAGGAGTTGCCGAGGCTACAGGGTTGGGGGAAAGGAAACGGTCCATTGACAAATGGGGGTGAGAAGGGGTCAGATAATAAATCTCCCCGTCGGGAATGTAAGAACAGGCTGGGTGTCGTATGAAAAAAGTATTGTTCTTGTATAATAAAGTGAGGCGTCAGGGATCCGCAAGTACTGAGCTTGCAATGAGTGTTATTGTGGTGAAATCCTGGGAAGAATTGTCAGTTAGATTGAGAGATGGTGATTTGCAATGCAGATCAAGCCTTATTTCATCTACTGAAGTGTGCTGAGGGCTTATAAGGACGAGCAGCCGAGAGACTCTGTGATGATGTGGACAGACTACGCAAGAAGTGTCACTTGGTGTGCAGCTTCTGCAGCTGGTTATCAGGCAGGAAGAACAGGGAGAGCACAGCAGCAGCGAGGAAAGGCGGTATAAGAATAAACACAGAGCCGCGGTTACTATGGTTACCAAACCTGATCGTGAGACGGCTGGTAGTTGAGATTGTCTGTGAGGAGATCTGCCGGCGGTATTTTATGTAGGAGCAGGATCCGGGAGCGCTACAGACCGTGGCGTTCGGCCTGTGACTCTGTACGCTCCGGTGCGGGCCCCGCCGCTGTGCGCCGTGAGGCGGGTGATTATCGTGGCGGCTCGCCAGAGGTGTCAGAAGCCGGCGGGAGCTCGCGGGACGGGTCCGCTGAGACTTGGGGAGGCTAGATGCTCTTGGAGACTGACTGTCCAGTCGGTATAGCGGTGCCGGAGTCGGGATTCACCGGAGCTCTGCTGTGGAGCGTCCTTACAGCATGAGACCGGAACCGGAAGATCACTGCACATGTTATATATTATACAGTATAATAATAACAATAGTATATAGACGAAGGGTGAATGGCGCTCGTGTCTCTGGATAATTTGTTTGGGCTGCAACCTATGGATGAAGCACCTCCAAAAGTACTTCACTTGGGTAATATTGGTAAAAAGGTTTTCACAGGTGCGCCTGATGTGTGAAGTATGTGCAAAATTTGTTTTTGATGCCTTAAACAATAAACAGTTTGATAACTTGACCTTAATAAAATAAATTGCAATATACAGTATTGGAATGAAGAAAAAACTGTCTTTATTTATAGAAAAAATTAATTAGTATATAAATATATAAATACTCGTGTGGTCAAAAAAAGGGGGGGGGAAGAGGGAAAAATGGGGTACGAGGTTGTTATCAGAAGCAGTATGGAATACTTCGTAGTCAAGGTATAAGTTGTTTCTAAAGTTGCTGGTCACTCCAGAATGGTGGCGTCCCACCTCTGAGCGAATGATGGAATGTGTGCAAAAACAAAAGTCCAGAGCTTCAAGCAAACTAATATAAAATATATGTGATATTAAAAATTGTCTTTGAATCCGGAAAAGGGGAAAAAGGAAAACAATGAGAAAAATATTTGGGGTACCCCTGGATTGCCGCTGGCGATGAGGGTCGGGGTGTGGTGAGTGCTAGGCAATTAGGACTCCTGGACAGGCTGTGTCCCTCTAAACCCTGGTCCACCCTGCTGTCGCTCTATGAGCGCAACACGGTGCCCTGGACAGAAGGGGAACAGTCATGAGTCTTGGAGAGGGAGGTAGGGGCTGCTTCTAGCACAGTTAGTGCTGTCCGCCGCGCCTTCTCCTCTCCTACAGGGTCCCTTACCTTATCGCTCCTGCTCCGTCTCCTCGTTCCTCCGCCAGCGGTCTTCTCCGTCTCGGCCGCGGCCCGGCGATCCTCTGCACTTCCGGGTTGGGTCACGTGACCAGTCTCGGATGCCTCCGGGTCCCGTCTACCTCTCGTCGTTCTCTTTTTCTCTCTGTCCTCCGTCTTAAGGTTTCAAGCTCTGTCGGTTGGATGGTCGGAAAAAATAGTGTAACAAGGCAATCCGAGACTGGTCACGTGACCCAACCCGGAAGTGCAGAGGATCGCCGGGCCGCGGCCGAGACGGAGAAGACCGCTGGCGGAGGAACGAGGAGACGGAGCAGGAGCGATAAGGTAAGGGACCCTGTAGGAGAGGAGAAGGCGCGGCGGACAGCACTAACTGTGCTAGAAGCAGCCCCTACCTCCCTCTCCAAGACTCATGACTGTTCCCCTTCTGTCCAGGGCACCGTGTTGCGCTCATAGAGCGACAGCAGGGTGGACCAGGGTTTAGAGGGACACAGCCTGTCCAGGAGTCCTAATTGCCTAGCACTCACCACACCCCGACCCTCATCGCCAGCGGCAATCCAGGGGTACCCCAAATATTTTTCTCATTGTTTTCCTTTTTCCCCTTTTCCGGATTCAAAGACAATTTTTAATATCACATATATTTTATATTAGTTTGCTTGAAGCTCTGGACTTTTGTTTTTGCACACATTCCATCATTCGCTCAGAGGTGGGACGCCACCATTCTGGAGTGACCAGCAACTTTAGAAACAACTTATACCTTGACTACGAAGTATTCCATACTGCTTCTGATAACAACCTCGTACCCCATTTTTCCCTCTTCCCCCCCCCCTTTTTTTGACCACACGAGTATTTATATATTTATATACTAATTAATTTTTTCTATAAATAAAGACAGTTTTTTCTTCATTCCAATACTGTATATTGCAATTTATTTTATTAAGGTCAAGTTATCAAACTGTTTATTGTTTAAGGCATCAAAATCAAATTTTGCACATACTTCACACATCAGGCGCACCTGTGAAAACCTTTTAATAATAATAACAATAATTAGTGATGTGCACCGGAAATTTTTCGAGTTTTGTGTTTCGGTTTTGGATTCGGTTCCGCGGCCGTGTTTTGGATTCGGACGCGTTTTGGCAAAACCTCACCGAAAATTTTTTGTGTCGGATTCGGGTGTGTTTTGGATTCGTTTTTATTTTTAAAAACCCCTCAAAAACAGCTTAAATCATAGAATTTGGGGGTCATTTTGATCCTATAGTATTATTAACCTCAATGACCATAATTTCCATTCATTTCCAGTCTATTCTGAACACCTCACAATATTATTTTTAGTCCTAAAATTTGCACCAAGGTCGCTGGATGACTAAGCTAAGCGACCCAAGTGGCCGACACAAACACCTGGCCCATCTAGGAGTGGCACTGCAGTGTCAGACAGGATTTAAAAAATAGTCCCCAAACATCACATGATGCTAAGAAAAAAAGAGGTGCACCAAGGTCACTGGATGGCTAAGCTAAGCGACCCAAGTGGCCGACACAAACACCTGGCCCACCTAGGAGTGGCACTGCAGTTTTCAAGTGAGAGGATGAGTACTTCCATCCTCATGTGAATCTGAACCACTAGCCATGAACATAGGCCAGGGCCTCAGCCGTTCCTTGCCACTCCGTGTCGTAAATGGCATATTGGCAAGTTTACGCTTCTCATCAGATGCTTTTAATTTTGATTTTTGGGTCATTTTACTGAACTTTTGTAGTATACTTGACGACACAGAGGTAGAGCAATGGACTACTGTACCATCCTGCTATATATATATACTGGTGGTCAGCAAAATTCTGCACTGTCCTCCTACTATATATACTGCGCACAACTTAAATGAAGCACAGGTATGGATGGATAGTATACTTGACGACACAGAGGTAGGTAGAGCAGTGGCCTACTGTACCGTACTGCTATATATTATATACTGGTGGTCAGCAAAATTCTGCACTGTATTCCTACTATATATACTGCGCACAGCTAAAGAGCACCACAGGTATGATGGATAGTATACTTGACGACACAGAGGTAGGTAGAGCAGTGGACTACTGTACCGTACTGCTATATATTATATACTGGTGGTCAGCAAAATTCTGCACTGTCCTCCTACTATATATACTGCGCACAACTAAAATGCACCACAGGTATGGATGGATAGTATACTTGATGACACAGAGGTAGGTAGAGCAGTGGACTACTGTACCGTACTGCTATATATTATATACTGGTGGTCAGCAAAATTCTGCACTGTCCTCCTACTATATATACTGCGCACAACTAAAATGCAGCACAGGTATGGATGCATAGTATACTTGACAACACAGAGGTAGGTAGAGCAGTGGCCTACTGTACCGTACTGCTATATATTATATACTGGTGGTCAACAAAATTCTGCACTGTCCTCCTACTATATATACTGCGCACAACTAAAATGCACCACAGGTATGGATGGATAGTATGCTTGACGACACAGAGGTAGGTAGAGCAGTGGACTACTGTACCGTACTGCTATATAATACTGGTGGTCACTGGTCAGCAAAATTCTGCACTGTCCTCCTACTATATACTACAATGCAGCACAGATATGGAGCGTTTTTCAGGCTGAGAACGTAGATATTTTCAGCACACTGAGCACAGATATTTGCAAGCACACTGAGCACAGATATTTGCAGCACACTGAGCACAGATATCTGCAGCACACTGAACACAGAAACTGAGAGAACGCTGCACGTCCTCTCCATATCATCTCCAAGGCACGAGTGAAAATGGCGGCGATGCGTGGCTCCTTATATAGAATACGAATCTCGCGAGAATCCGACAGCGGGATGATGACGTTCGGGCATGCTCGGGTTAACCGAGTAAGGCCGGAGGATCCGAGTCTGCCTCGGAACCGTGTAAAATGGGTGAAGTTCCGGGGGGGTTCGGATTCCGAGGAACCGAACCCGCTCATCACTAATAATAATAACTCAGTAGTAGTAGACCAAGATGGGTATCCAATTACCCGCAGTCAATGACTGCGGGTAAGTGTATCGATTGTATCGCCGGGGGCTATCCTATTAGCCATGATGTTGCGCGCTCCTCCTCCCAATGCTGGCACTTATAGCAGCTTATGATTTTGGTCCCTTATTCCAAATCCCATGTGTTTTCATGGAATTGCGAGTCCGTTCTTGGCCAATGAAAATGGCCTATAACAGGATACGGCGATAATGATCATCGGTCATTAATCACAATATCTGTCTGTTTTCATCAGCCAAAAACAGATCAGGGATAATTGGATCCCCCCCAAATGGTGGTATTGTTGAAATTCTGCTTGGGATGCCAGCTACTATAGTATTACATCACTCTAAGGGATGTCGAGGGAAGTATTTATTAAGCACTTACAGTATATCATATTACAGATAAAACACATAAAACACATAAACAAGTTAAACATGACACTGACGCAGGGGGCTGGGCTGTGATAATGTGATTCCACACCCTATGCAGCTTTCACCTGGACCTCCCAGGACAAACCACTAAAAAGTAGGTAAGTCTGGCTTATAATATATATATATATATATATATATATATATATATATATATATATATATATATTAACCACATGAGTTCTGTTGTGTTTCTTTTTAACTCTAACACAGAGTCCACCTTAAATAATAAACTCTAAAGCCTCTTAATGTGACTGATGTGAATTCTGATTGTTCACACGCAACCGTCACTCTACAGACCTATGGGACATCATCTTATATTACCACATGCCATCACAATAAAAACATGGGGGAACACGCAACAAATTGTTCTATTCTTCAGAGGACAGGAAACCGAAAAGCTATTAAATGATATGAGATCTTTCATGTTCATATATTTTTTTCATATGATTGAATCAGATGCCGTTAGCTGGCAGGCATATCACAAAATAAGCTATGCTCTGCAATAATCATCCAATTTAAACTGTGTATTCAGCTCATTTATTCTGAATTTTAATTAGCAGAGAATATTGCAATTACTACTATTGACTCTTAATATATCACGCTATTCATTTGAATTAATTTGCATTGCAGTTTTCTGCAGGCGCCTGTAGCAGTCCAAGGGTATTATTACTGTTAACAAAAGTACCCAACTTTGCAGAGTATTTCCAAATAGTGGTCTAAGATGGGTTTAGTATGAAATACCTAAAATCAAAATCCCAATGGTCAAAATACCGACGGTCAACATCCCGACAAGGTCAAAATAGTATACCAACATTTAAAATACCAACAAGGTCAACATACCGACATTTAAAATGTTGACAGGTCAAACAGTCTACACAAGTTTTTTTTAAATTTGTGTGTAGGGCAACATGGACACTGCATAAGTGTACCGCATCCCCTTGCATGGCTCGCAATTGCCTCGCTGCACACTGTTGTATTTCGGTTTCAGTGAAAAAGTAATGAAAAACTCATGTCAACTTTTTGACCTGTCGACATTTTAAATGTCACTATTTTGACCTTGTTGGTATTTTAAATGTCGGTATTTTGACCATGTCGGGATTTTGACCTTGTTAGGATTTTGACAGTCGGTCAATGGTTGTCTGTATTTTGACCGTCAGTATTTTGATTGTAGGTAAATTGACCGCATCCCTCTAGGATTATGGTTTTAACAAAGTTGTTTTCAAAACGACAGGTACCAGAGACACAGAGGTATATTTACTAGTGTGGGTTTTCAGAAGTGGAGATTTTACCTGTAGCAACCAATCAGATTCTACATATCATTTGTCTAGCACCTTCTACAAAATAATAGCTCAAATCTGATTGGTTGCTATGGAAAACATCTCCACTTCGGAAAACCTGCACTTTAGTAAATATACCCCACTGAATTTATTACACAAATCCTGTTGCAGTCAGCGAGAATGGAGTGCGTTTTTCCACACATAGGAGTAACCTTTGAAATTGTATACCTGAAATTATAAACAACTCATCTATTCTATTCTCAAGTTCACATTAAGCGTGTAAATCAATCTTGTGTGCAGTATTTATCGATTTTCATTTTAAAACTGCTAAGTAATAGGTTCCTTACCCTTAATAATTGCCCAGATTCTCAGCTGCTCCTATCATCACTGTCAAGCTGTACCCATGCATGATTGATTATCCAATTTATTGGCAATATTGTACCTGTCACTATAGTTCAGTTGTGATAGTTTTGACAAGAGCAAAAGGGTGTTTGTGACAGCTGCAGTAACAAGTGATGGGTTTAAGCACTCGGATGCTGCTGCTTTCTATTCTGAATGACAGGTTGATAAATTAAAATTATATTTTAAAAGTAAGACTTGAAGAAAAGAGTACTATAGAGGTAGCAAATAACTGACTTTGTGTATAGACGACAAATGGACCTTCTCTATATAAAGTTATATTAGCAGGTTATAGGTAGCATCAAATAGGGTGACTGTCACATTACTATGGGTTTGAGTACTCGGGCAGTGGCGTCACAAGGCAAGTTGTGGGGGGGTGCAGCCCGGACCCGGGTGTGACGCCTAGAAGGGGTGACACCAATCTGTGGGCTTCTCCGCAGTGAAAGGAGCCAGGTGCTGCAGTGTGAATTTCTGCTAGAGCACCTGGCTCCTTTCATAACAGGGGAGCCGACAGTGCTGCAGACAGTCTCCGGGGGCAGCCCAGTACAGCCCAGCATCTCCGGAGATGCTGGGCACGCCCCCAGAGTGATGATCCTTGAGGCCACGCCCCCTTCCTTTGCAGCCACGCTCCCTTGTTGCCGCGAGTGCGCCTCAGCATGCTGGCACAGGAAGGGTGCTCTCCGGGTGTCACCACACCCGGTGATGACTCAGTACTCGGGTATACTTCCAGTGATTGGGAAGATGAACAGGAGCTGGGCCTGAGCAAGGAAGGTCGAATGTAGGTCCTCCTCATGCAGGTAGTTGGAGGTAGCTAATTGGCTTCTGAATTCGGACAGATGAGGATTAGGCTGTCAGAGGTGAACTGGAAACAGGGCTGGTTACCGGTGTGCCGGACCGGAATGGTTACTGGAGCACTATGGGTACGCAACAATGTACCAGGCTGGATACCGGTTATACTGCTAATGCAACAAGGAACCGGGCTGGTTACCAGTGTGCCTATACCGGGCTGGTTACCGGGGCACTTCGGGTTTGCGCAACAATAGACCGGGCTGGGTACCGGTTATACTGGTGATGCAACAAGGAGCCGGGCTGGTTACCGGTGTGCCTATACCGGGCTGGTTACTGGGGCACTTCGGGTTTGCGCAACAATAAACTGGGCTGAGTACTGGTTATACTGGTGTTGCAACAAGGAGCCGGGCTGGTTACCGGTGTGCCTGTACCGGGCTGGTTAACGGGGCACTTTGGGTTGCGCAACAATGGACCAGGCTGGGTACCGGTTATACTGGTGATGCTACAAGGAGCCGGGCTGGTTACCGGTGTGCCTGTACCGGGCTGGTTACCGGGGCACTCTGGGTTTGCACAACAATGAACCGGGCTGGGTACCAGGTATACTGGTGATGCAACAAGGAGCCGGACTGGTTACCAGTGTGCCTGTACCAGGCTGGTTACCAAGGATATTAGAAACGTTACTGTGGCAGGACTGGTTACTGGTGATACTAGAAAAGCACTGGGAGCCAGTCTGGTCGAGGATAGGGCAAAGAGGCTTGAAACAAAGTCCACACAGTGTAAACTGAGTCCTAGCATGAGCCTGTACATACAGCTGAGGAGTGACAATATTCAAGCACAGAGGCTTTCCTTTGTACCTCCCACCCTGCTCCTATTGAAGGAGGAGGTCACATTACCCTCTGCCTACGTGAGCCCAAAACTGAACGGCCGTGCACCGGGTTAATGGCGGCGCCCGTGACCCATGGCCAGCATCAGATACACCATCGGAGCCGTCGGGAGGATAACCACCACTGCTGACAGCCCGCAGGAAACTCACAGCTAGTGGTAAGCGCGCATGTGCGCTTCATGACAGTGACATTACGGCAACCATTCTACAGCAGAATTAAAATAGATTAGAACAAACCAATATACTGTAATAGAAGTGGAAACAGTTTGCAGGTTAGAGACAAGTTATCTTTAAATTGACTATAGTGTAAGGTTCTGCAAAATGGGTTCTGGATGATAGATCGACAGTCAATAGATCAACACCATATGGTCGACATGCAATAGCCACGTTTCCATTCATTTTTCTTAGTTATAGTTAAATATACAAAATCACAACCCCCCCAAAAAAATCTTGTGTCATTGTTATGTTGACTATTTCCATATCGACCTTTTGACTTGGCCAACCTTTTGTACCTGACGACCTACCGTATTGTACTGTCTTCCTTTTTTATTTCAACCTTTTGATCTTGTCGACCTATTGCCTGTTGACCATATGGTGCCGACCTATTCACTGTCGACCTATTCATTGTTGATCTTTTGATCCAGACTCCTGTAAAAGAGTCTAGACTAGAACAATAGCTTGTTAAGTTGTTAATCTTACTATTTATTCAGCTCATACAGATGTAGCCGCACTAAGCTTTGTCGCCGAGCGTCCTAGTCACGGCAAAGCTGGTCTGGCTAGTGTTCCTGGGTACTATGACACGCACGTGTGCATGCATATCCGGCCATGTGTGCCCTTGTGTCCGTGCCATGGATGCCATGAGCATATCTGTATCTTTTAATTGGCACAACAGATGTGACATGTTTTGTTTTAAGATATTTTATTATATATTTATTCTTTTTATCTTTTTGTATAGATTAAAGGGGAGGAACTCGATATCCTGGCTGTCGGGATCGCAGCACTCTGCATACCAGCGCTCGGATCCCGACTGCCGGGATACCGACAACTATTCTCCCTCTTGGGGAGGGGGAATAAATAGCGTGGCGCGCCACTGTGCCCGCAGTATGGCGAGCACAGCCAGCCCACAAGGGGCTCTTTTGCACTCGCCCCGCTGCCGATATTCCAGCGGTTGGAATCCCGGTGCCGGTATGCTGGGCGCTGGGATCCCGAGCATCGGTATAACGTAGTACACCCAATTAAACAGTGGGGCTGATGTGAGTACTCTGCCGGTTTGCATAGTGTATCTGATGTGAAATCGCAAAAGTGAGTGCACGAAAAAGCCAATGTACACATATGCACCCATGTAGACTTGGAGAGGGAGAGGACATTCTAATGTAAGCGGAGTACAGAAATATTATATTTGCCTAATTTCAAATGTATGCAGACCGGCACACATATGCATGTATGCCTGATAAGGATGTATTATTCTTGGGATGGTCGGAGGTAGGTGCAAATGCATTGATGACGGTGATGGTCATCAGTACTAGCAAACCACTTCTGATTGGCTGATTGCAAATGTGTCACTGGTGTTGATTTGAATAAGATCAAGTGTTTCCCTCATATCTCAACATTTCTGGAAATAATCATAGTTATAATACAGTGGTTGGATCTATTGTGTGAATGCATTCGCTTTGTGATTCTCTGGAAAAGGGCACTTGGTGTAATTTGGAGCACCATGCCGAACTAAACCACACATAAGTAATGACTCTTGTATCTCCCTCACAATGCCCCTGACATTTCCCATCTTAGTGTATTGTTTAGTAGTGCTACTCACAATGGCTTAGAACAATACACTTGTTGATCATGACTATGGTCAGGTATGAAATAGATTTAATAGATAAATGTTGTATATAATAAGTTTTAGTAAGATACAAAAAAAAAAAACAGCTCAACTGTAGAGATGTTAGAACAATGAAAAATGGAAAGTTTGTGGAAAATGCACATGTTCTGTTTAATGGAGAAAATCCTTGAAACAAAGGTTATCCATTCAGACTAATGCTGATCCTCAAGCAATAAGAGTAGTAAATATATATTTATTTTAAATCCATTATACATATGGTAATGCGGGTTTTATAATAGACATGTTTAATGAAACTTTCAGGGACGCTGTAAAATGCATTGAAGAACTATAGACATATCAACAAGACATAAGCCCTGTACAGTGGGGGTAATTCCAAGTTGATCGCAGCAGGATTTTTGTTAGCAATTGGGCAAAACCATGTGCACTGCAGGGGAGGCAGATATAACATGTGCAGAGAGAGTTAGATTTGGGTGGGGTGTGTTCAATCTGCAATCTAATTTGCAGTGTAAAAATAAAGCAGCCAGTATTTACCCTGCACAGAAACAAAATAACCCATCCAAATCTAACTCTTTCTGCACATGTTATATCTGCCTCCCCTGCAGTGCACATGGTTTTGCCCAATTGCTAAAAAAAATCCTGCTGCGATCAACTTGGAATTATCCCCAGTATGTGGTCCTGATGTAGATCCATATAGAAGGACTTCAATAGACAATTCATTGAATTACAGACTCAAAGACCAATGCAGCAGATGTTCATTTTATTTTTGCAAATGTACCTCTTGTTTTGCACTTTTGTACAGAACAATAATCTGGTGAAATATGTAGTGAGGGTTGGTTAAGGAATGGTGATACTCAGTGGGGGATATTCAATTGTTTGAAAAGTCCGTTGGGTGTCTGTTTTTTCCTATCTAATAGACAGGAAAAATCAGACACCCAACTGACTTTTCAAACATTTGAATTCCCCCCAGTATGTATACAGTGAGTATGTTGACCTAACAATGCTGGTGCTGTTATCCCAACACAGGTGTGATACAACATACAGCATTTCACCTATGCGGATGTTATAGATTTAAATATGCTGTAAGTGATATTTCACCCTTGTCAGGACCCAGCACCAGCATTATGGAGGTTGACATGCTCGCTGTAGATATAGAGGGTGGTATTCAATTCTTTTCACCCCCTTCCTCTACCGTTCTGTTTCTGCTGATGGATGTGGTATCATCATTTCAGCTCGCTACCCCTGGGGTAGCGAGGTGCCCATCTCTCTATGCAGCTAAACCTGTTTACTATGGGCGCGATATGTGCGATAACAGGGATTAATTTAGAATGGAGATTGGGCATGATATATCATTTGAATACCACCCAGAGTGTCAGTCTCATAAGTATCAGTCTCATGATTGTATACCATTTGTTTAAAATACAGTATTAACTGTACTCATGATCTGATTTAAAGAACTTCTTCATGAAATTTTGTGAACTGTATGTTATTAAACATTAAAGTTGTTTCAAGTACATATTACACATTGATACAACTGCTTCATGACAGATGTACAGATGGAGCCGTGGCTGCATCGCAGGCAAACAGCGTGCCTAGGCTCACCTGCGCCTCGGCACGCTGCTGAGTGCACAGAGACACTCCCATTCACTTTGAATGGGGCACGTATGCGCAATTACGATGCACGTGTGCCCCATTCGTTCCCGGCGGTCCGCCTCACCATGGACGCCCAGGCACAGATGGAGCCATGATTAGCGTGGCTCCATCTGTATATACTTATACCCCTTTCATACCCCATTTAGACATACTGTAAGTCTAAAATCCAGGTATTTGCACGTGAACATACATCATTCCAGTCCGGCTTATGTCTGAAAGGGTTTACACTGGTTGAGAGTCTTGGGTCTGCTACCCTGCTTGCTAGCAGGGTTTTTCTGTGACTGGAAGGTGCGACCTAGATCTTGATGATCTGGGAAATGCCTAATAGAAATTAGTTTTGTCTGGGAACAGTAGCAATGTCTTGGAGATGCGAACATCTCCAATCGCCCACTGAATGCCGGAAGACCCAGGTCTGGTCTGAACGGTGATGACCCGGGAATAACCCAAGTCATCATCCATGTGTGAAAGGGGTAACACCGGGTTCAACCTGTGCTCTGAGTCCCGGGTTCGAGACGGGTAACTCAGAAATAACATAAAAGGATTTTTACACTGACAGTTAAAGTGTATTGAGAGTACTGAGAATCCCTCACATTTACAAGATAATGATCTATAGATCTGATACTGTGCCTTTACTGAGTTACTTATGAACCAGTATAAAGAGAGGAAGCTATTTTATGACAGAATTATAACCTGCTCAAAGTGCACTTTAGGACTGAACTATTGATACTATTTAGTACCAAAGATGTCTTTGCTGCTATGAGAAGAACTGAGTCTATTATGTTTTTTTCAATGGACAGCTACTGTTCTCTGGGATCAAGAAAGACCAGCATTATATACTAATCCTATTACCTGTGTAACAAGCATGTTATACCAGTACAAGCATGTAATAAAACAGCGACCACCTAGTAAGAGCAGACTCTAAAGATCAATCTTTGTGTTCACTTTAAAGTAAATGACTGATACTGTAAGTCTGGTGTTATGCTGTTTTGCAAAGTAATAATCTATTTTCCTATTCCAGTATATGTGTGTTTTGTGAATGTTATTGTGTTTTTAGGGAGGACTTCAATTGTTTTTTGAGTGCCCTGCACCAGACCAAGCAATTAAATTGTTGCTCCTTTCCTTTGTGACCACAGCGTGCAACCATTATTTCCGCTCCTTTTCAAAAAGTCAGTCTTTTTTCACATTTTTCCTTGTTGAGCAAAATAGCTAAGGTGTGTTTAGCTGCTTTACAAGGCTAAACTCTATCTATTAGAGTTCTATGTAAGCTTTAGTAAAGTAGATTTGGAATAAACAAAATTGGCAGCAATTATGCCTGTTCTACCCTGAAATAAATTATGTCTAAGCCCTGTTTATATTTTTACCAATTTAGAATATTCAGCTGTTGGAGGGCAATAATTATAATTACTGTAAATGTTCTTTAACCAATGTTTATCTAATGCAATGTTTCTCAACCCTATTGCTCAAACAGTTCACATTTTCCAGGTCACCTAGCAGGTGTTATGACCAACTGTTACTTTTAAAGATCCACATGTTACTTGGGAAACACAAACTGTTTAACGTCCTGCAGAGAGAGTTTGAGAACCACTTGTTTATTGGTTGGCAAAACTAAATAGTAAACAAAAATACATTATCCATCTATTGAATTTATGATCACAGCTGACATATGTATGACAAACAAAATTTACACTGTATTGTCACTTTATTGATTTACTAAAGCTTCTATAAAGGAAAAATGAAGGTGTTGTCCATAACAGAATATAGCTATTTATCTAGGAAATTCTAGAAAATCATAGCTAGATCTTGATTGGTTGCTATGAACAACATCTCTGCAGTTCCTTTGTTTTATTAGTAACTTAACACTTAGGGGGTAATTCAGAGTTGATCGCAGCAGAAGATTTGTTAGCAGTTGGGCAAAACCATGTGCAGTGCAGGTGGGGCAGATATAACATTTGCAGAGAGAGTTAGATTGGGCGGGTTACATTGTTTCTGTGCAGAGTAAATACTGGCTGCTTTATTTTTACACTGCAATTTAGATTTCAGTTTGAACACACCCCACCCGAATCTAACTCTCTCTACACATGTTATATCTGCCCCCCCCCCCTCCCCTGCAGTGCACATGGGGGGGTCATTCCGAGTTGATCGCTCGCTAGCAGTTTTTAGCAGCCGTGCAAATGCATTGTCGCCGCTCACAGGGGAGTGTATTCTCGCTTTGCTGGAGTGCGAACGCCTGTGCAGCAGAGCGCCTGCAAACACATTTTGTGCTAAACAAGACCAGCCCTGTAGTTACTTATCCTGTGCGATGATAACTGCGACGAGTGACACGGTTATGACGTCAGATACCCGCCCAGCAAATGCCCAGCCACGCCTGCGTTTTTCCAAACACTCCCAGAAAACGGTCATTTGCCAACCAGAAACTCCCACTTCCTGTCAATCTCCTTGCATTCGGCTGTGCAATAGGAATCGTCGCTAGAACCAGTGCAAAATCACAAAGGACTTTGTACCCGTACGACACATGTGCGCATTGCAGTGCATACGCATGCGCAGATTAGCCATTTTTTTCACTGATCGCTACGCAGTGAACAACAGCAGCTAGCGATCAACTCGGAATGACCCCCATGGTTTTGCCCATCTGCTAACAAATTTGCTGCTACGATCAACTACTGGTATACAGTATTTGTATAGACTCCTGTTACCTGATAGGGTAGAGTTTTTATGATATGAATTCTGACACTGTATTGTATCAGCTGCTAATGGAAGCTTTAAAGATTTATTTCATACAGTATTTATTACAACAATGTTCTCTGTGAATTATTAAAATAGGTTAGTGGTCCAATTAGCTTCACCCTCAGCCAGTTAAAGTCTATATACCCACTGGTCCACATTTAGCAGTACATACAAGCAAAAAGAACAGGTAATTACAATTGCTAGAACAATGATTAAAAAAAAAAGAGAAACAATAGATATTGATTTATATCAGCTCCCCGAGAAGATGTCCTGAAACATGTTACATATAATGATAAAACACAAACATAATAAATATCTTCAGCATATACTATAAAATTGCATTATTCAAAAAATAGGTCACTGTTTCTGCCAATATAAAACAAACATTTTTACTTCATATAATATATCCATAGAATTCTATATATATAAAAAGTGTATCAAACAGGGATTTATTGAAGATAGAAAATTGTTAATTGTTCAAGCATGGTTCAAGTAACTCCCAACTTCACCCTTATCCAGTTATTGGGCCTGATTCAGACCTGATCGCAAAAGCAAAAAGCAGTGCAGGTGGGGCAGATATAACATGTGCAGAGACAGTTAGATGTAGGTGGGGTGTGTTCAAACAGAAATCTAAATTGCAGTGTAAAAATAAAGCAGCCAGTATTTACCCTTCACAGAAACAAAATAACCCACCCAAATCTAACTCTCTCTGCACATATTACATTTGACCCACTTGCAGTGCACATGGTTTTGCCCATTAGAGAAAGATTTTGCTTTTGCGATCCATGCTGAATCAGGCCCATAGTCGGCACTCCCACAGTCCCGCACCTAAACAAGCTTCCCTATCAGCTAATCTTGTCCTAGAATAATGGCCCTCATTCCGAGTTGTTCGCTCGGTAATTTTCTTCGCATCGCAGCGATTTTCCGCTAATTGCGCATGCGCAATGTTCGCACTGCGACTGCGCCAAGTAAATTTGCTATGCAGTTAGGTATTTTACTCACGGCATTACGAGGTTTTTTCTTCGTTCTGGTGATCGTAATGTGATTGACAGGAAGTGGGTGTTTCTGGGCGGAAACTGGCCGTTTTATGGGAGTGTGTGAAAAAACGCTGCCGTTTCTGGGAAAAACGCGGGAGTGTCTGAAGAAACGGGGGAGTGTCTGGGCGAACGCTGGGTGTGTTTGTGACGTCAAATCAGGAACGAAACTGACTGAACTGATCGCAGTTGCCGAGTAAGTGTGGAGCTACTCAGAAACTGCTAAGAAGTGTCTATTCGCAATTCTGCTAATCTTTCGTTCGCAATTTTACTATGCTAAGATTCACTCCCAGTAGGCGGCGGCTTAGCATGTGCAAAGCTGCTAAAAGCAGCTTGCGAGCGAACAACTCGGAATGACCACCAATGTTCTCCAAACAGTAGAAAAAAATATTTTTTTGACAATATAAAGCTGAACCGCCCCAACATGCTCCATGTTTTACTCAAGGCAGGAAGACATCAGTATTGTTTTCTGTCTGTGACTTAGGACTGTATCACTACAGACAGTTATTTGACAGCCTGAAATCGATAAGATATCACCGCCATATACTGTGAGATATATCACTGTATATGGCCCCACGATATCTGCTCTTGTCCCCTGGGCAGTGAACATTTTCCCGTTCCACCCCTATAAAGGAACAGGTGGAATGTCATGGAAATGTCAGAAGGTCGGTCGCGGTAGTGAATACACTGTCAGATTCAGCTGACCAATGATTGGATCTGAGATGCTGGATGCTTTCAGCATGTCCAACAGACTGTTCATTGCTAATCACTTCCACTATACACTAAGTGATATGGTATGCAGATAATCTGCAAAATGGGACGATAATTGCAGAATGTATGCCCACCATAAGAAGGTCATGTTTGCACAGGTTTCAAAAGTTTCAAGAGATAAGCAGCACAGAGGTATTCTCTTGCAAATATGGATCCCGCCTACATTTGTACTCATAAATGCTCATAAATAAAATTACATTGAACAATATTATTTAAATGAGGCAGCTGCCCTCTAGTTACAGAAATCTGTGTCTTCTCCCATTTTCCTCAGACTTCCAAGACAGTCTTTACAATTAATTGATCATTCTCATAACCTCTCACTCCTTGCTACACATTACTTGGTTTCTATATGAACCAAATAGAAGTTAAGTACCCTAGAGATTCAAAACCAAATGGTGAATCTTTCCTCATACGCCTCATGGCTTTCTCTTCTCCATTTGCGACTCTTGACCTTGGGTCCTGCTGTAAATGTTCCAGTATCCACGATGCTACCCTCTCCTTGCTTTTATGATATCTGGCATACAGATTTCCTTCATCTAAATACCATACTGTACTCCTCTTCCCAATTCTATGTTCACCTATCCCAAGGATTAATTCTTATCCCACTCTCATGAAATGGGCTCCAGTAGCACTGCACAACTGGCAACCAGATTCACTTGTGCATCATCAAACTCACGCTCTGTATATTCAACATCTCAAACAGTTTTTGGCCTCCTATTCCTGGATGCTTCATAGCAGTGTCATACTGAGACATTAAGGGCCCACCAAGAGAAGGCAGTGGTTGGGGCCCATGCTTAAGAGGTATGGTCATACATCACAGAGGCTTGGCCAACCATTGTAGAGGTCAAAGCTTGCAGAATAATGGCTACTATAGTGCATGCTCCACCCCCCAAATGCTGCAGCATGTCAATTATGCTGTGGCTAATAGAGGGCTGCGAGAGACATCACTAGACCTGTTCTGCGGAATTGGTCTTGTGCTTTCGCACACACCGAAACATCGTATGTGTATGCAAACCATTGGCTTTACGTACAAATATGAATCAGGTCCCAAGTTTGCTGTATAATAAACTTTAAACTGCTGAGCCTAGCCTAAAAGTCCCATCTATATTTGTGACCTCACCCTTGAATACTCTCTTACTTATTCTCTGCACTCTTTGAATTAATATCTTTCCAATGTCTTTGCTCATAAATGCATGGATGTAAGACTTCTTCTCTACAGTTCCCCTTTTACTGAACTGTGTATACCACCCTATCAAATTCTCTACAACCTTTTAAACTTTAAGCAGTTCCTGTAGTCTAATTTGTACCATAAAGCCTGTCTTCACTGTCAGAACTATTGGATCTGCTAGGGTATGGTCACTATAGGCCCCACAAGGTAGGAGTCCAGCAATATAGAATTATCCTGCTGAGGTTCAGAAGAGTGGGGCCTTGTTTGAAAATGTTCAGTACAGGTCAACTGGACCATGCATGCTCAGAGTCTAGTATACTTTCTGTTTCATGTGTTTTTATGGCTTATTTATTATTATACCCTCAATGTACAACACTGCACACTGTTTATTTCTACGTTTTACTGTAAGTGAATGAAAATAATAAATAGTGTAGAGCAGTGGTTCCCAAACATGGGGGGTAATTCAGACTGCATAGCTGCAGCTGCAGCGCTCGCAGTCTAAATTATTTTGTGAAGTGCACGGGCACACTGTGCGTGCGCACCCCGGGAGCCCAGTGAGATACTATCAGCATCTCAGGGCTGCGATTGCCTCTACTTAATTTACAGGCAGAGGCAGTCGCGGGGCGGGAGGGGGCTTGCCAACAGCATTAGAATGCTGTTGGTGGGGTGCAGTCTGGACAACAGAGGCATGTCTGGACCGTTGGGGGGGCCGGCAGTGGCGGCTTCATGACCTCACATACAGCCACTGCGACCCATGATTCTATGATTTTGTATCTTTGGGGGGGTAGGGAGGGGGGGGGAGGGTAAGGCCAGACATGCGGTGCAGACTGACTAGCCCTGTGCTGGGTGTCCCACCGCATGTCTGAGAAACTGATTGTAGATGTGCTAAAATTAGCTAATCTGCAATCAGATCTGAATAATTAGGCCCATGGTCCTTAAGGATCTCCAACAGTTCTCTATGTCACCTAGCAGGTGCACAGGTGTATACTCACTGGCACATTTAAAAGATTCACAGGTGAAGCTTGTGATTGTGTGAGGAGACCTACAAAACATGATCTGTTGAGGACTGAGTTTGGGAACCACTGGTGTAGAGGATGAATACAGTATATTGAGGAGGCTACTGCTATGAGGAAAGGCGAACAATTCTCTCCTACAGCACTAAGTTATTCCAGCATGTCACCTACTGTGTTTTAATGGAATTTGTTTTTCAGCTTCCAGTCATACTTCTGTTGGAAAGCGAATTTCTAGATCTACTTGGATAATGCAAAATAAATAAATATATATATATATATATATATATATATATCTCAATACACAAAAGTGACAAATGTAATAAAGATAGTCCTGATGTCTTAATATAGTAAAAGTTTAAATGATTAAGGGTATTAGATTGGTCAGTGCTTGGATTGGATTTTTAAGGTTTCATATTTTCCAACAATTGTATTCTCTGCTGTACCTGCAAATCTAGGGACCAGAAAATCAGTACAGTATGTACCTTGAAATGCACTAATGAGGACAAGTGCACTTGTGCACCTTAAGGACCACTGAAGGTCCTCAAGTACAGTAGCTATGAAGCCAGCTAAAAAATGGGTGTGATGTGAAATGTAGACATTCAGAATGTTGACACCAGTACGTTAACATGATCGTAAAATAAACATGTTGACATAAAAATTATAATCAAGGCTACATTATGTCCATGTTGACTTTGGGAGTTTTCATTGTCAACATTCTGAATGTCATCATAATGATTACATACTCTAAAAAATGATCTCTGCCACCTAACGTTGGGGAGTTATTTTTATGGATCCCACTTGCGCACCCATCCCATCTGGCCTATTAACAGCTCCTTCTGACTAGTAGATTTGACTAACTGGATATTTAATTCTATATTGCTTGTCCATCATGGTCTGAATATCGCAGGCAGAAATGATCATCATGTGTTCAATGGCTATGAAAGAACCTTATGAATTCTAGACATGTCTGTGTCTGGCTTACAGTGATTGATTGCTAATGCATTGTGCCTACATTAAACTATTCATCCAATCCAGCTTAGGAGCCTTTGTAAATGAGGTTTATAGTCTTGTATTCATCCTTGATGTATTATTAGCAGAAATTAGTACAGG
The DNA here is from genome assembly GCF_028390025.1 of Pseudophryne corroboree. Classification (NCBI taxonomy): domain Eukaryota; kingdom Metazoa; phylum Chordata; class Amphibia; order Anura; family Myobatrachidae; genus Pseudophryne; species Pseudophryne corroboree. The sequence goes on along the minus strand of NC_086448.1, from coordinate 726,831,701 downwards.
CCTGTTATCTATGAAAAGCTGAGATTAGGCAATGTCCTCTTGAAATTTAGCTTTTAATGCTGGATGACCTTGGACAGGTTATTATTTACTTGCGAGTTTTAAGACTTTGAGACTGAACTAATTTCTTGCTACAAACACATACATTGGAATTAAATCACACCTGTATTATGCAGCAACGAATGCATCATAAACACAAAAGCAATAAAAAAAATATAGGGAATCCATAACGTGTGCTAATTGTATTAGTGTGCTGTGTTTTAATAAGATATGTGTATATGGGATGTATTGAAGAAAAGAAAAATGTATGATAAAACAATATAAATAAGAAGACCTCTATAAAGGTGTGTACACACGGTGAGATCCTTGCTATGCCCGATTCTGACTATGTGATTTCCCTTGAACTCCCCCAGAGCCCAGATAGTACAGATTTTGACTATCTGTACTTTCAATTTTGTCTATGTACGATTTTGTCTTTGTGCCAATTTTGACTATACTTTGTACTAGATACAGTAGTACACTAGATAGTCAAGATTGACTTGCCTGCACAGTCTATCTACCCTTGCGATACCAACCCCATGGGAGTGCACATCGGGATCGACTCTGTATCGCAAGCTGCCTAACACCTTGAGATATGCACTAACTTTCCTTAAGATTCTAACGATATAGTCAAAATCTTACAGATTTATCTCAACGTGTGTACACACCTTTAGATGCGGTAGAAGGTCCCATAAATGTATTACTGAAATATAAGTAGTACTCAAAGTTAGTAAAATATTTAATGGATAGTCAAGATAAGTATTGCTTCCTATCGCTTCACTTTGAAGAGCCAGATAAGTGGTGTCACGGAGCTGGCCCTAGGCCAAGAAAACAATGACTGTAATGCCACTTGCTGGAAGAGGTCACATCTGGTGGCCGCTTCTCCATGCATCTTTCCACCAAGTAAGTGCTAATGAGGAGACAGATGGAGGAGTTGCCAGTAGACCACGTGACCATACACAGCAGTGTGTACAGCTCAGGGTCAGCCACCAGTGAGGAGGTTGAAAGGGGGATCCCTATGTGGCAAATACATGTGGACAGGGGGCACCAGCAAAACTATTGCCAAATTAGTCAGGGTCACCACTGGGGGTCTCTCTGTTCCAGTACTGCTTTGAATTGTCTTGTATGCATTAATGTGTATAGTAGAAGAGAAATAGTAGCTGTTTTTAATAATAATAATAATAATAAATACACTCAATTAATGTATTGGACTATGTATTTGGATAATGTAAATATCTAGACCTATAAGTGCTGCAGTGGGTGTGTACCCACCGATAGGTCTGTGAACAAAGTTGTTCACAGATATTTTGCGTCACCCTTGCAGCACACCGGATGGCAGATACTGTATATGTGCCGATATATCGGCACATTTTTCTATATGTACGAGCGGTCTGTACACTTGCTGCAGAGGCCACAGGTGACTGAGAGCACAATTGGACAAGCAAATGTAAACGCCTGCTTAGTTGTGACGTCAGAAACAACATAATGATCATTAAATGTGTATGCACTTACCGATCGTCAGATAGGTCGGCGGACAGCCAACCGGCCATGTGTACCCAGCTTAAGAGTGTGCTATAAAATACTGACTGTCCTAGTCTTGTGGATAAATCTTGTGCCTGATGGCTGACAAGAGCTGAGGGCATGAAAGGAGTGGGGCTTGAGAGGAGAGCATATAATAGGCAGAAGCTGCTATTGGTTGGGCAGTTGGGACAGTTATATGAGGAGAGTGAATGATGCAGTGTGCCTGTGTGCAAGACAGGGGGGTAAATGTATAAAATATCTTTATGGAGGGGAAGTGGTATCAGCGCACGTTATGTGCACTGATACCACTTCCCCCCATGTATGACAGCAGCTATGCACCCCTGACCGTTATGACAACTGCAGCTATCAATTTCGCCCCTAGCAGGTGTTGATGCCCTATTTCCACAGATGGGATAGTGCTGTCCCTGGCTGGGGCTGCTTGTGAGATCTCATGTGAGTAACAAGATATCGCACATGCACACTTGAGCCGGCCAGGTAGGGAGACTCAGCGTATGAGGGGGGAGATTTCACTTCTTACATCAAGTTAATGTTCCTTGCTGCTTCTCCTTGGTAATGCAGTGAAGCAGGAAGTGTGAAGCAGAAACTGTTACATTGGCACAAGCCTTGCCGCTATAATATATTCCCCCAATTGAGAGCAGCAGACAGCAATAGCTGCTGATGTGGAGGTAGACTTGGGGGCCATATTTAATAAACAATTATCTCATACAAGCTGTAAAAAAAAATATACTTATGTATTCTGGAGATAGATATATGTTTGTTTAAAAAAATAAAAAGATAAATATCTCATATCCAGTTTACAAATAACTTCCAGTTCCAACATAACCCATTCCATTAGGGACAAATGCTCTGTTATTAGACTTCACTGCCAGTGGCAGTTGCAGATGTGGGGCTGCAGAACAGTCCCAAATTTAGATAAGGGATCAACACCAACTGCCTTGATTGAAAAGCATATATCCATACTCATATACTGGAGAAATCCGCCCAAAGGGGCAACAGTTAGGATTTGAACCCTAGCTAAAAAATAGTTTTTTTTCTTAGCTTTGTTTCCTTCATCCTGGTGTTATAGTGCAATACATTAAGAATTGTTACAGAACATCTTTTAGGTAGAGTAACAGAGTCCTAGTATTAAAGTTAATACCCTAAAACCCAGGGGTTTCCCCAAGACAATCCCTTGTGGACAAAATTTAACATAGACTTGTGTGGAAGCACTGATTAAAGGAGTGAAGATAGAAAAGTTAATATGTTCTGCATGTAACCAACTGGCATATTAGGTGAGCCATGGTTTCATGATTTCTTATTAAATTTTTTCATAAATCACTATTTTATGTTGTAATTTAAAAGGATTTGAAGTTTAAGTGTCTGATACTTTCTTCTTTGACATATTCCCTAAAAACATAATTTATTAATCCTCAGCATACTAGGACAATTAACAATTTACACCTATAATTTTATTTGTTCTATTTGTAAAAAAAAAAGTGGGACTTATAGATAACAATAGGGTACTTACCTTAACAAAGTATTACAGCTTCTTTATCCCCAATGTGTTACAGATGAAAATAGCTATGGTGTAATTTTGTAAATTTCCTATTGGTTTTATTTATTTTTTCCATTTCTGTAAATTAAATGGTTTTCTTAAAATAAACAAGAAACATTCCCATAGATGAGAATGATAAATGTACAGATTTACAACAGTGATGTTCTGCAACTAAAGTGTCTGGGTCACTAGTGCAAAATAGAAGGTGGATTCCTAAAGCTTTCTGTTGCTACCTTTAATAATCCATAGATTAAAATTATTTATTATATAGATGAGCAGTGTACTTTCAGCTTAAAATGATTTAATTTAACCTCAAATAGCCAGTATACTATAGATGGAAATAAGGCACATACCATTTTCACATAATCAGATCTTACAAACCTTGGTTGCCACCAGCCCATACTCAAGGGCATAGCTACCATAGGTGCAGGCAGTGCAGCTGCTATGGGGCCCAGAGCTGAGAGGGGCCCACCTTCCCTGTTAAAGTTACATGTGTTATATACATTTTTCGCCATTGGGTGGTACATAGGGGTCCTTTCAAACATTTTCCTTGGGGCCTGCAATATATCTAGGTATGCCCCTAGACCTGCTCATTCTAGTGTGGTATAAAATGAACTGGATGGTATTTTAATGTTATATAATATGAACCGGGGCACTGTAATGAGGCACAATATGAACGGGGAGCCCTATATAAATAATGTGAATTGGGGCTACTGTGCGGCATAATGTGTACTGGCAGCTCTGAAATGTGACATAGGGTGAACTTAATCACTACTGCGATACATAAATGAAACCAGGGCACTACTATGGGGCATAACATTAAATAAGGCTTCACTATTGATCAGAAAATGAACTAGGACACTGTTATAGTGCATAAAATTAACAACTGCTACAGAGAAGTGTCTCTCCAGAGGCATTGTGACGGGGCCCCTTCAAGATGTTGCTATGGGGCCCACAAAGTTCTGGCTACGCCCCTGCCCATACTTCTGACTTTCTGGAAGCTATATCCCTGCCAAAGTCTCTGAGAATAATATTATAGCAGAAGCACAACTACAACTTCCAGAAACCATCTATAATTATTGCACCAATCAGTGCTATTGGTAGGGATGGGCTGGGGCAAAAATTGGGCCTGGCATTTGTGGGGAATTGGATGTGGTAATGTGTCACAGGGTATTGCCACGTGTCACAGAGTGTGGTCTCACTGTACCCCCCATTTCAGCAGGCCAGCCAAACAGAGCACCAAGATACTGAGCAGCTCAGCCAGCAGGCATTTGCCAGAAGTGTTGGATGGCCAGTCTATTCCTGTTGATGGCCTGTTTATTATTTATTTATTTATTACCAGTTATTTATATAGTGCACACATATTCCGCAGCGCTGTACAGAGAATATTTGCCCATTCACATCAGTCCCTGCCCCAGTGGAGCTTACAATCTATATTCCCTATCACATGTACACATAGACACACATTCACACTAGGGTTATTTTTTGTTGAAAGCCAATTAACCTACCAGTATATTTTTGGATCGTGGGAGGAAACCGGAGTACCTGGAGGAAACCCACGCAAGCACGGGGAGAATATACAAACTCCACACAGTTTGAGCCATGGTGGGAATCGAACCCATGACCTCAGTGCTGTGAGGCAGTAATGCTAACCATTGCACCATCCGTACTATATTTATAATTTGCCATGGCCTGGTACTATGTTTGACATTACTCATTGTTCTCTTGTTTTATATAATCCTGGGGATATCAGACATGCATCTCTAATGGACATCATTCTGAATTAATTTATTGTTTGAGTAGCATGTCATTACCTTCATAAACTGTAATGATGATGCACAGTAATGTAATTTGAAATAACTGTATATAATGTGTTATTTGTGATGATGGTGATGTCAATTATATAGGAATATCCATCTGCATATAATGCTGAATTGTGATAATGGTAATATAAACTGATTTAAATACTTGTGCTGTTGTAATGCTAATTATTGGGATATTTTTAATGATGAGAACAGACAGGAAATAAATATACAAGAAGGGAAAACACTTTCAGAAATAAGCTTGACAAAGAGAAAGAGAATATATATAAGTATGTAATGTGGGAATTGCCTACTATTACTATTATAAGGAAGCTCTCCATTTATCCTCAAACAATGTTCATAGGTGGTGCTACAGTACCTGCTGGCTGTAATGCATATAGTCAGTAGTGGATCTTGCTACGGGCACGCAGGATTTTTACCCAGGGTGCCACCTTCCAGAGGGCGCCACCACCATGGCAAGATTCGCTACTGGTGGTGCCCCCCGGTGCTGTGCGGTGCTGACTGTGCAGTGCGCGATGAAGTCATCGCGCACCACACTGCATTGTGGGAGCAGCACATAGACACTAGAGGTCATGATTGACCTCTAGTGTCTATGCGATGCTATGGGAGAGACGTCATGATGTCTCTCCCATAGATCAGAGGAGCGGCGCCGGCAGCCGGACACGGAGGGCAGCAGTGGTCGGGAATCAGGAGCTGGGATGGTGAGTATTAATTTTTTTTTTTTGTAAGCGGCACAAACTAGGGGGCACAACTTTACTGGGGGCAATACTACTGAAGGCTCAAACTAGGGGGCACAACTCTACTGGGGGCAATACTACTGGGGGCACACCAACTCTTCTGGGGGCAATACTGCTGGGGACATAACTGACCATGCCCCTTCATGAAGCCACGCCCCTTTTTTGCCTAGTGCGCCACAAGGGCTATATCTGGCCCTGCATATAGTAAAGGGCAAGAAGAAGACAGAGTCAGTTCACTTGTGATGTCCCCACTTTAGCTTAAAATAAATGAAAATCAAACTAGAATAGGTATGACTTAAAAGTAGGATATAAAAAAAATATAATGGTATTACATGAATATCATAGTCAGTAATAAATTCATCATCTCAATCTTGACAAATAGCACTATATTAAGCAAATATAAAATAATAGAAAAGAGTAATGTGTAATAAAAAAAACAATCAAGTGTTAAATTAAAAATGCTGCGCATTGTTATTATTTTGCAATTAACAAAGTCTCTCAGTGTATAAATGATCTGTACAGAGTGATACCTATGGTAACAAAAGTATAAATTCTTCCAATTTCAGGAGATGACTATTGTCAGTAGCTGTTTTTTTTTTTTTTTACAATGCAGTTAGTTACATATAACAGATACAAATTGTATTGTATCAAACTGTAAGAACCAAACAGCTGTGGATTATTCATATGTTTAAATGAGATACATTTTATTTTCCTTTTACTGAGGGTTTTTATCAATACCCCACAATAATAAATAGGTATCAGAACTGCAGTATATATAGCTAGCCATGGTTTGTCTAAAGATCTAAAGGTCCTTAGATCAAATATGTGTATAGCACACCATCACATAGGGGTGTATACAATACCTGTCGGAAACTGCTGTCTTGTCGGAAAGACGTCAGTTTCCGACAGGTTTAGGTCGGAAGGGGTTCCAACCTATTCAATGCGGCCCCGTTTTTTCCGACAAGTCGGGAAATCCGACTTGTCGGAGTGCTGTCTGAATGCACGTGGATTGGTGAAATAGCCGCCGATCCTCATGTTTCTGTCGGACAGGGGACCAAATCTGACAGATTTTGGTCCCTTTTCCGACAATATCAATCCGACTTTGTAAAAAGTCGGATTGACATTGCCACCACCTCCTCCATCCACACTGGCCAGCTGATGATCCGGGGCGAGAGAGGAGCAGCGCCAGGGAGAGCAGCAGCGCTTGGGGATAGAGCAGTGCTGGGTGAGCAGCAGCGCCCGGGGATAGAGCAGCACTGGGTGAGCAGCAGTGTCCGGGGATAGAGCAACACCGGGTGAGCAGCAGTGCCCGAGGGAGGAGCAGCACCGGGATGAGAGAGGAGCAGTGCACGGGTGAGCAGCAGTGGCCAAATCCGACAGTCGGATTAGGCTCTAATCCGACTGTCGGATTTGGCCACTCTTTGAATAGGGGTTGTCGGATCCATTCCGACAAATGCATGTCGGAATGGATCCGACTCTTATTGAATATACCCCATAGTAGTAAAGTGCGGGTTTATAGAAGTGGAGATGTTGCCCATAGTAACCAATCAGATTCTGCTTATCATTGATCTAGCACCTTCTAGAAGATAATAGCTAGAATCTGATTGGTTGCTATGGCTAACATCTCCAGTTCTATAAACCTGCACATTAATAAATATACCCCTAAGAGTCCAATAGATCTATGAGTATTGAAAGCTCTCTCTGGTCATTGAATTTATAGATCTAAACTGGATGCTGTGGCTAATATACTGTATGTCCATCAGGTGATATATGCAAGAAGAAATATATTTCCTAATGAAATATCTGCCCTGCTTAGCAGCTTGTTTTGTATTTAAATTGGATTTATTAACTCTGTTCCCTTTAGGAATTCCCCTTTCCACTTTATACAGAAAGAGACTCTCACAAATACGTAAGCTGCCTGTAATGATTACGGCAGCAGAGGTCTTTAAAATATCCAATCGGTAAATGGGGACTTGCAACAAAGGAACTTGGGCATGGTTATAATGCCAACCTTTTGTCAACTTGGTGCTGTGCCTCTTTGGGCTACAGATGGAAGTGGTAGAGAATCTGGTAGAGTTACAGACTTACACAGATGACAATGTTGACTTTAGGGATTTTTGCAGATGACAACTGTGAATTTAGAGATGCCTGCTGATCACAATGTAGTATTTAGAAATGTCTACAAATGAGACTGGTGAGTTTAGACATGTCGACAGAGCGGAATGGTAACATCAGAATATGATATTTAAAATTGCTTGTATATCGTAACGGTAGTGTTAGAGATTTAAACACATGATGCTTTTACATTTATACATGTTCTTAAATGGGACTTGAAGAGAGTGATAACTTTAGAGATTTTCACAGATAGGAATGTTGACTGTAGGGATATCAGCAGATCACAATTATGCTGTGACTTACTTGTGTCCATTGCTGGGAGTAGTTAATTTAGAAGTGCTCTCATATGAGAATTGTAAATTTAGAGACTTTTTCACAGATCTTCTTACCAAATACCTCCCCATACAGTCATTGTGAGGAGCGCTGCTGCACAATATAGAGGAACTGGGGGCAGTGTGGGTAGTATGTTTAGGTATGGTGTTCCAACTTATTTAAGCACTCCATACAGGCAAAACTCTAAGTTAGAAAAATTACTAAAACTAGATTCCATACCTGTTATTATTACAATCTGTTACAGTAATTAGAATAATTTGGAGTACTGAATTGTCGATCTCAGTGAATTTTGTACTGCATTATAACCCCATAAAGGCCTCATGCCATTAGCATTGAAGCCTTAAGTCAAAATTGATTCAAGATTACTTATGTGCCACTTGTTTTTGGAAGTCATTTTCTGAGGATTGGGTTCTAAGCTTTAGCATGCTTTGATAACTGAAGGTCTATTCTATCCTCCAGAGGCACGTTATGTCCAGGACATACTGCAGAACAGCTCCCTGAATGCCTTTGTAAAATATTGTAATTGTAATTTATTTCACAGTGAAATAATGGCATATTTTTACTCTGCAGAGAATTCTACATGACAGCTCAGTCACTACAAACAGTCACTGGGAAAAGTGAATTCACTGTATATATTAATAACACCATTATTAAATAACTATTTGCATATTTAAAAAAAAAGAATTTATATATATATATATATATATAAATGAATTTCATGTAATGTAAAAGTAATTGTTCTTAGAACAATAACTTTATGTATTCAGTAAAAAAAAAGATAATTGTTAAACTGCTGACTGTTTAAAAGCTGCTTATCATAATCACTAGCACAGATTGGAGAATACTGCTGAAATGTTCTATTACCATAATAGAAAGGGTTGAATATGTTTGCAATGCCCTATGGAAAAGATGTATCATTGGAAGTCCTATTAAGCATATGTTCAATTTCTAAGTCTGTTTAAATATACTGTAGTAGGTTTGCCCTGAATTTGAACTTTCTATTTTTCTGTAAAGTAACGTAAGATATATATACAGTTCTCATGCTTTAACAGTTGTGTAGAACCCATATATCGTGGATGATGTCAAAAGATGGTTTAAAATTGGTGATGCTGACCCAATGCATAAAATATCAGGCATTAGCTTGGCAATGTTGCATATAGAAATTCAGAGACAAGGATGTTAAATGACACAGCACTTTTATGAACATACTGTAGTAAGTTAACATTTACCACTCCGGCCAATATTGCACAAGCAGGATTATAAATTATTAGAAGTATAACTCCCAACATCTTCATTTCAGAAAAATAGTTCAGATTTCAGGTGACGTTCCTGCCATCCTGCTATCAGGACTTTAGTTCAGATTGGTGGGGGCTTAGAGGTATTCTACGAAGAAGTCATGTTATTATGAAGTCACACCTCCAGTATCCCTGGTCTTTATTTCCTAATGTTGGGAGGCAGGGCCGTAACTACGTGTGTGCCAAGTGGGCTTGGCACACAGCGCAGTTGCCCTGAGGGCGCACGGCCAGCGGCATGTAATGAGTCAAATTGACTCATTACATGCCGCCTCTGCTGTGTGCGCCGTGCTGTGGAGGGAGAAGAGACCAGCGCCGGGCAGCGGAGAAGGAGGAGGAGGGAGGGGGAGCAGGGAGCCGCAGCAGCGCTATTTCATTGGTAGTAAGCGCCACTGCAGCATCCCCCTCTCCTTCTGTATTGGCTGCCCGGCGCTGCTGTGGATGCTGGGATGCGGTTCCTCCATCCCAGCATCCGCAGCAGCGCCGAGCAGCCAATACGGAAGGAGAGGGGGATGCTGCAGCGGCGCTTACTACCAATGACATAGCGCTGCTGCGGCTCCCTGCTCCCCCTCCCTCCTCCTCCTTCTCACCTCACTGCCTGCACCGAGGGAGCTGCACGAGGAGCCTGACTGCCAGCAGGGAGATGGTAAGTATGTCTCTCTCTCTCTCTCTCTCTCTCTCTCTCTCTCTCTTTCTCAGGGGGACACCGTCTGCCGCAATGTGTAAAAAGGGGGACTGGCTGCCGCAATGTGTAAAAAGGGGGCCTGACTGCCGCAATGTGTAAAAAGGGGGACTGGCTGCCGCAATGTGTAAAGAGGGGGCCTGGCTGCCGCAATGTGTAAAAAGGGGGACTGGCTGCCTCAATGTGTAAAAAGGGGGCCTGGCTGCCGCAATGTGTAAAAAGGGGGACTGGCTGCCGCAATGTGTAAAGAGGGGGCCTGGCTGCCACAATGTGTAAAGAGGGGGCCTGGCTGCCGCAATGTGTAAAAAGGGGGACTGGCTGCCGCATGTGTAAAAAGGGGGACTGGCTGCCGCAATGTGTAAAGAGGGGGCCTGGCTGCCGCAATGTGTAAAAAGGGGGACTGGCTGCCGCAATGTGTAAAAAGGGGGCCTGGCTGCCGCAATGTGTAAAAAGGGGGACTGGCTGCCGCAATGTGTAAAAAGGGGGACTGTCTGCTGTAATGTGTAAAAAGGGGGACGCTGTCTGCTGTAATGTATAAAAAGGGCTCTACCTGGTGTAGTGGCGCTACTGTGCAGCGTAATTTGAATAATGTAGACTACTGTGCACCGTAGTATGAATTGCTATTATTTTGTGGCAACGCCCCTTCGCCGTGAAGCCACGCCCATATAATTTTTTGGCGCACCTACGGCGCACACTGCCCCTATCTTCCATGGGGGGGGGGGGGCGCCACTGTCGTTTCTTGCACACAGCGCTAAAATGCCTAGTTACGGCACTGTTGGGAGGTATGAATGAGAATATATATATCTGATTGGGAAGGTACATACACAGAAGCCACTCCTATAATAGAAAGGACCAACATTGCTAAAAACTGGGTACAGAAACATAATGTTTTTAAAGGCTGGAAGTTTGCACTGCATTATACATTATTGATCCACTCCTGATGAAGTCTGCATAAGATGAAACGCGTTTTGTGAAAGAGTTTGTGTCCCCAATACTGAGAACTAACTCTGTCTAGAGCTCACACCCTCCTTCTAGGTTGAGACAGGGGGTGTCCTATTTTCCAACTCCAGTTAAGTGTGAACACATCTTCATAAAATGGTGCATGTAAGCAGTTATCTGTATTTTTATGGAAAGAATTTTGTAATAAATGTACAAAAAGTTTTTTTTTTAACCTATTTAATAGATGGCTTTGGCCATTGTCGGGTGTCTTTATTTGGTATGAGGGTTTAATTACAGGAATCACTGTGATACTGGCCTGAAACCTACATGTAAAGAACCTTCTAACTTTTGGAATTTTTTCAACATCACACCAGCATAAATACATATTTATGGACCACCTTCTTTCATTTTATGAACAATTTCATAACAATTGGGATAGATATAAAAAATGTTATCTGCCTCTTGATATAATTGGTTTATATATATATATATATATATATATATATATATATATATATATATATAATCATTTGCAAAACCTACACATAAAAAAATGTTTATTCAGCCCACAAACTGTTTGCCTTTGTGTGTAGGTGATGGTTATTAAAAAAGTTTCCTAAGTGTTCTGCTTTCAAAGCAGTGACAAACATTTGCATGCTGCTGAAGTGTGTGTACGTGCAGATGTTTCTGTGCATGAGACTGTCTGTAAATAACTAATGCGCCAATTTTCAGGGTGACATTTTTGTAAGCAAAGCTGTTATGTTACCGTAATTGTGTCATGTTTACGTGATGAGTTCTGCTATTTGCAGTGATGCCAAATGGTGCAATTGCAAAAGACTACTGATCTGTTCCTGCTGTTATGTAACTATTCAGCTAAGTATTTCTAATTAGAATTATTGCCTTTAGGGGGGGGGGATTACCCACAATGAACTGGGCAAAAAAAAATGTTCAGACTATATGTGTCTAAAAGCAATCAACTTTATTATATTCATTGCAGCAAATCTTAAAGATAGATATGTTTTATAGATAAATTAAACAACCTATAAATTACAAACACACTTATGACAATAGTTGCACTTTCTCTTAAAACTGTGGTACAAATAGAAGGAATGAAGGTATAACTCTATAGCTGTGATGAATTAGCTGGGAGACATGGGCAATCACATGAGGGGATGTGAGTGTCATGTGATCAGCTTGTAGTCACTCAAAAAACACTCTTTACTGAATATGATTCCTATCTCAGTGCAACTATTTGAAATTGATTATCCCTGTTTTCTAATTAACCATCTTAAATGTAAAGCTGAAATATTTTTATCGTATGTGCAGTGGCGGTTCTAGGGTCGGGCAAACAGGGCAACAGCTCAGTCTGAGGGAACAGCCACAATCACCCTGCCAGCACCTGCCCGCTCTTGCCTGCTGACAGCCTATGTCCTGTCCACGGGCAAATGAAGGCTAACGTTTTCAATACCTATACATTATACTTGCCTATGAATTTCGAAGAGTTCTCTTGGCGTTCTAGGAGAGCTGGGCACGCTCCAAGATGCCACCCATATCCTTAATAAAGTGGCAGTGAATTAGGTCCTTATAGCCCCGCCTCACACTGTGTGATGCAGCACATTGTGACATTGTGCAGCAAGGAGCGGGACCATGATAATGTGACCACTGTGCCTGCTACATGGAGGGGCAGTACAGATGGTGTAATGGTTAGCATTACTGCCTCACAGCACTGAGGTCATGGGTTCAATTCCCACCATGGCCCTAACTGTGTGGTTTGTATATTCTCTCCATACTAGCATGGGTTTCCTCCCACAATCCAAAAATATACTGGCAGGTTGATTGGCTCCCAACAAAATTAAACCTAGCGTGTGTGTGTGTACATGTGGTTGGGAATATAGATTGTAAGCTCCACTGTGGCAGGGACTGATGAGAATGGACAGGCTCGGACTGGCCCACCGGGGTACAGGGGAAACCACCGGTAGGCCCCACTGCCTGGGGGGCCCTCCTCCTCTAGGGATCAGGTTCTAGACTGTACACTTGAATGATATATTATGCAAATGTTACCTTATACTGCACAGGATTAGGATGTATTCTCTACAGTACATTGCTGTCATTAATCTGGCACATTATCATGCATGCACTAGCATTAATTACTATATAAATTATCAAGGAATCCAGACCAGGTACTCTATAATGGTTAGCCAAACCTCTGTGGTACTGGCCACACCCCCTTTGGAGGCTGGCCACACCTCTAATCATGAGCCCCTACCACTGCATACCCCCGGTGGGCCCCTCATGCTCCAACACGACACTGAGAATGGACAATTATTCGCTGTAAAGCGCTGCGGAATATGTGTGCGCTATATAAATAATTGGTAATAATAATAATAATGTACGCTGCAAATACTGCTTAAATTTGACTAGATCTTTTACAATTATTGTTCTATGGTAATTTTATACCTTTTAATTTGTGTCGGATATTACTAATAAGCTATTCCAAGTAAAGCCTCAATTTAAACAGTTTCCCATTTGAAATGCACATCTGTTGCGGGGAGTCTCTGCCATACACATTTTATGAGAGGCAGTACACTTACAATCAAAACCCTTTTCAGTCACAGTCTGCTGATTTTCCAATTCACAGAGTGTTTAAAAATAAACTTTCAGTTTGATTGCTTTTCTAATGCAGTCCCTTGTTTAAAAGCCACCTTAAGAAAATTCCACACCTGTTTGAGTCGTTAAGGAGAATTAAAATGTAAAGTACTATATTCATGAATATGGAACAGACTGAGATTGTGCTAGGCTTATACAGACATTAAAGGAATATATGGTGTTAGTTTCTGAAATTGTGATACAGTAGATTGCAATTATGTATAATTATAAAACATTGTGGGGGAGATCAGGGCCGGTTCTAGACCTTGTGGCGCCCAGGGCGAAAATAGGGACGTGGCTTCATACAGGGGCGTGGTCAATTATGCCCCCTTTAGAGTTGTGCCCCCATTTGTGCCCCCTGTAGAGTTGTGCCGCCATTTGTTCCCCCAGTAGAGTAGTGCCCCCAGTTGCGTAGCGCCGCTTACAAAAAAAAAAAATAAGAATTTACTTACCGATAATTCTATTTCTCGTAGTCCGTAGTGGATGCTGGGGACTCCGTAAGGACCATGGGGAATAGCGGCTCCGCAGGAGACTGGGCACATCTAAAGAAAGCTTTAGGACTATCTGGTGTGCACTGGCTCCTCCCCCTATGACCCTCCTCCAAGCCTCAGTTAGGATACTGTGCCCGGACGAGCGTACACAATAAGGAAGGATCTTGAATCCCGGGTAAGACTCATACCAGCCACACCAATCACACCGTACAACTTGTGATCTGAACCCAGTTAACAGCATGATAACAGAGGAGCCTCTAGAAAAGATGGCTCACTACAGCAATAACCCGATTTTTTGGTAACAATAACTATGTACCAGTATTGCAGACAATCCGCACTTGGGATGGGCGCCCAGCATCCACTACGGACTACGAGAAATAGAATTATCGGTAAGTAAATTCTTATTTTCTCTAACGTCCTAAGTGGATGCTGGGGACTCCGTAAGGACCATGGGGATTATACCAAAGCTCCCAAACGGGCGGGAGAGTGCGGATGACTCTGCAGCACCAAATGAGAGAACTCCAGGTCCTCCTTAGCCAGGGTATCAATTTTGTAGAATTTTACAAACGTATTTGCTCCTGACCAAGTAGCTGCTCGGCAAAGTTGTAAAGCCGAGACCCCTCGGGCAGCCGCCCAAGATGAGCCCACCTTCCTTGTGGAGTGGGCATTTACAGATTTTTGGCTGTGGCAGGCCTGCCACAGAATGTGCAAGCTGAATTGTACTACAAATCCAACGAGCAATAGTCTGCTTAGAAGCAGGAGCACCCAGCTTGTTGGGTGCATACAGGATAAACAGCGAGTCAGTTTTCCTGACTCCAGCCGTCCTGGAAACATATATTTTCAGGGCCCTGACAACGTCTAGCAACTTGGAGTCCCCCAAGTCCCTAGTAGCCACAGGCACCACAATAGGTTGGTTCAGGTGAAACGCTGAAAACCACCTTAGGGAGAAACTGAGGACGAGTCCTCAATTCCGCCCTGTCCGAATGGAAAATCAGATAAGGGCTTTTACAGGATAAAGCCGCCAATTCTGACACGCGCCTGGCCCAGGCCAGGGCCAACAGCATGACCACTTTCCATGTGAGATATTTTAACTCCACAGATTTAAGTGGTTCAAACCAATGTGACTTTTTGGAACCCAAAAACTACATTGAGATCCCAAAGTGCCACTGGAGGCACAAAAGGAGGCTGTATATGCAGTACCCCTTTTACAAACGTCTGAACTTCAGGGACTGAAGCTAGTTCTTTTTGGAAGAAAATTGACAGGGCCGAAATTTGAACCTTAATGGACCCCAATTTCAGGCCCATAGACACTCCTGTTTGCAGGAAATGTAGGAATCGACCCAGTTGAATTTCCTCCGTCGGGCCTTACTGGCCTCGCACCATGCAACATATTTTCGCCAAATGCGGTGATAATGTTTTGCGGTTACATCCTTCCTGGCTTTGATCAGGATAGGGATGACTTCATCCGGAATGCCTTTTTTCCTTCAGGATCCGGCGTTCAACCGCCATGCCGTCAAACGCAGCCGCGGTAAGTCTTGGAACAGACAGGGTCCTTGCTGGAGCAGGTCCCTTCTTAGAGGTAGAGGCCACGGATCCTCCGTGAGCATCTCTTGAAGTTCCGGTTACCAAGTCCTTCTTGGCCAATCCGGAGCCACGAATATAGTGCTTACTCCTCTCCATCTTATCAATCTCAGTACCTTGGGTATGAGAGGCAGAGGAGGGAACACATACACTGACTGGTACACCCACGGTGTTACCAGAGCGTCTACAGCTATTGCCTGAGGGTCCCTTGACCTGGCGCAATACCTGTCAAGTTTTATAATCATGTGGAAGACTTCTGGGTGAAGTCCCCACTCTCCCGGGTGGAGGTCGTGCTGAGGAAGTCTGCTTCCCAGTTGTCCACTCCTGGAATGAATACTGCTGACAGTGCTATCACATGATTTTCCGCCCAGCGAAGAATCCTTGCAGCTTCTGCCATTGCCCTCCTGCTTCTTGTGCCACCCTGTCTGTTTACGTGGGTGACTGCCGTGATGTTGTCCGACTGGATCAACACCGGCTGACCTTGAAGCAGAGGTCTTGCTAAGCTTAGAGCATTGTAAATGGCCCTTAGCTTCAGGATATTTATGTGAAGTGATGTCTCCAGGCTTGACCATAAGCCCTGGATATTCCTTCCCTGTGTGACTGCTCCCCAGCCTCGCAGGCTGGCATCCGTGGTCACCAGGACCCAGTCCTGAATGCCGAATCTGCGGCCCTCTAGAAGATGAGCACTCTGCAACCACCACAGGAGGGACACCCTTGTCCTTGGTGACAGGGTTATCCGCTGATGCATCTGAAGATGCGACCCGGACCATTTGTCCAGCAGGTCCCACTGGAAAGTTCTTGCGTGGAATCTGCCGAATGGGATTGCTTCGTAGGAAGCCACCATTTTACCCAGAACCCTTGTGCATTTATGCACTGAGACTTGGCTCGGTTTTAGGAGGTTCCTGACTAGCTCGGATAACTCCCTGGCTTTCTCCTCCGGGAGAAACACCTTTTTCTGGACAGTGTCCAGGATCATCCCTAGGAACAGAAGACAAGTCGTCGGAACCAGCTGCGATTTTGGAATATTGAGAATCCAATCGTGCTGCCGCAACACTACCTGAGATAGTGCTACACCGACCTCCAACTGTTCCCTGGATCTTACCCTTATCAGGGAATCGTCCAAGTAAGGGATAACTAAAATTCCCTTCCTTCGAAGGAATATCATCATTTCGGCCATTACCTTGGTAAAGACCCGGGGTGCCGTGGACCATCCATACGGCAGCGTCTGAACTGATAGTGACAGTTCTGTACCATAAACCTGAGGTACCCTTGATGAGAAGGGTAAATTTTGACATGAAGGTAAGCATCCTTGATGTCCCGAGACATCATGTAGTCCCCTTCTTCCAAGTTCGCAATCACTGCTCTGAGTGACTCAATCTTGAATTTGAACCTCTGTATGTAAGTGTTCAAAGATTTTAGATTTAGAATCGGTCTCACCGAGCCGTCCGGCTTCGGTACCACAACAGTGTGGAATAATACCCCGTTCCCTGTTGCAGGAGGGGTACCTTGATTATCACCTGCTGGGAATACAGCTTGTGAATGGCTTCCAAAACTGTCTCCCTGTCAGAAGGAGACATCGGTAAAGCCGACTTTAGGAAACGGCGAGGGGGAGACGTCTCGAATTCTAATTTGTACCCCTGAGATATCACCTGAAGGATCCAGGGGTCTACTTGCGAGTGAGCCCACTGCGCGCTGAAATTCATTGAGACGGGCCCCCCACCGTGCCTGATTCTGCTTGTAAAGCCCCAGCGTCATACTGAGGGCTTGGCAGAGGCGGGAGAGGGTTTCTGTTCCTGGGAACTGGCTGATTTCTGCAGCCTTTTTCCTCTCCCTCTGTCACGGGGCAGAAATTAGGAACCTTTTGCCCGCTTGTCCACGAAAAGACTGCGCCTGATAATACGGCGTCTTCTCATGTTGAGAGGCGACCTGGGGTACAAACGTGGATTTCCCAGCTGTTGCCGTGGCCACCAGGTCTGAAAGACCGACCCCAAATAACTCCTCCCTTTAATAAGGCAATACTTCCAAATGCCGTTTGGAATACGCATCACCCGACCACTGACGTGTCCATAACCTTCTACTGGTAGAAATGGACAACGCACTTAGACTTGATGCCAGTCGGCAAATATTCCGCTGTGCATCATGGATATATAGAAATGCATCTTTTAAATGCTCTATAGGCAAAAATATACTGTCCCTATCTAGGGTATCAATATTTTTAGTCAGGGAATCCGACCACGCCAACCCAGCACTGCACATCCAGGCTGAGGCGATTGCTGGTCGCAGTATAACACCAGTATGTGTGTAAATACATTTTAGGATACCCTCCTGCTTTCTATCAGCAGGATCCTTAAGGGCGGCCATCTCAGGAGAGGGTAGAGCCCTTACAAGTGTGTGAGCGCTTTATCCACCCTAGGGGGTGTTTCCCAACGCACCCTAACCTCTGGCGGGAAAGGATATAATGCCAATAACATTTTAGAAATTATCAGTTGTTATCGGGGGAAAACCACGCATCATCACACACCTCATTTAATTTCTCAGATTCAGGAAAACTACAGGTAGTTTTTCCTCACCGAACATAATACCCCTTTTTGGTGGTACTCGTATTATCAGAAATGTGTAAAACATTTTTCATTGCCTCAATCATGTAACGTGTGGCCCTACTGGAAGTCACATTTGTCTCTTCACCGTCGACACTGGAGTCAGTATCCGTGTCGGCGTCTATATCTGCCATCTGAGGTAACGGGCGCTTTAGAGCCCCTGACGGCCTATGAGACGTCTGGACAGGCCCAAGCTGAGTAGCCGGCTGTCTCATGTCAACCACTGTCTTTTATACAGAGCTGACACTGTCACGTAATTCCTTCAAACAGTTCATCCACTCAGGTGTCGACCCCCTAGGGGGTGACATCACTATTACAGGCAATCTGCTCCGTCTCCACATCATTTTTCTCCTCATACATGTCGACACAAACGTACTGACATACAGCACACACACAGGGAATGCTCTGATAGAGGACAGGACCCCACTAGCCCTTTGGGGAGACAGAGGGAGAGTTTGCCAGCACACACCAGAGCGCTATATATATACAGGGATAACCTTATATAAGTGTTTTTCCCTTTATAGCTGCTGTATGTTTAATACTGCGCGTAATTAGTGCCCCCCCTCTCTTTTTTAACCCTTTCTGTAGTGTAGTGACTGCAGGGGAGAGACAGGGAGCTTCCCTCCAACGGAGCTGTGAGGGAAAATGGCGCCAGTGTGCTGAGGAGATAGGCTCCGCCCCCTTATCGGCGGCCTTATCTCCCGTTTTTCTATGTATTCTGGCAGGGGTTAAATGCATCCATATAGCCCAGGAGCTATATGTGATGCATTTTTTGCCATCCAAGGTGTTTTTTATTGCGTCTCAGGGCGCCCCCCCCAGCGCCCTGCACCCTCAGTGACCGGAGTGTGAAGTGTGCTGAGAGCAATGGCGCACAGCTGCAGTGCTGTGCGCTACCTTGTTGAAGACAGGACGTCTTCTGCCGCCGATTTTCCGGACCTCTTCTGCCGTCTGGCTCTGTAAGGGGGCCGGCGGCGCGGCTCTGGGACCCATCCAAGCTGGGCCTGTGATCGTCCCTCTGGAGCTAATGTCCAGTAGCCTAAGAAGCCCAATCCACTCTGCACGCAGGTGAGTTCGCTTCTTCTCCCCTTAGTCCCTCGATGCAGTGAGCCTGTTGCCAGCAGGTCTCACTGAAAATAAAAAACCTAAACTAAAACTTTCACTAAGAAGCTCAGGAGAGCCCCTAGTGTGCACCCTTCTCGTTCGGGCACAAAGATCTAACTGAGGCTTGGAGGAGGGTCATAGGGGGAGGAGCCAGTGCACACCAGATAGTCCTAAAGCTTTCTTTAGATGTGCCCAGTCTCCTGCGGAGCCGCTATTCCCCATGGTCCTTACGGAGTCCCCAGCATCCACTTAGGACGTTAGAGAAATTAAACTTACTATCCCCGCTCCTGATTCCCGACCTCTGCTGACCTCCGCTGCTGACCTCCGCCGGCGCTGCTCCTCGGATCTATGGGAGAGACATCATGATGTCTCTCCCATAGCACAGCATACACACTAGAGGTCAATTATGACCCCTAGCGTCTATGTGCCAGTTCCACAATGCTGTGCGGTGCGCGATTATGTCATCGTGCACCGCACAGCAAAGGTCCTCTCCATGAAGGGAAAGTAGACGGCTAGCGTCTAGATTCCTTCACAGCACCGGGGGGCACTGAACAACAGTAGCGGATCTTGCCATGCGACGGCGCCCTCTGGAGGGGGCGGTGGCGCCCTCTGGAAGGCGGCGCCCCGGGTAAAAATCCTGTGTGCCCGTAGCAAGATCTGCTACTGGGGGAGATATGTCAACACTTGGAGAGAGATAAAGTGTAGAAAGATAAAGTACCAACCAATCAGCTTCTGTCATTTTTCAAACACAGCCTGTAAAATGACAATGATGAGCTGATTGGTTAGTACTTTAAGTCTGAATCAGAGTTATACACTAATGTATTTGCTGCTTTGATCCCGTGTACAGTGGATATGTAAAAATATGCAAATGACACAGGCTTCTGGATTTCTACTGAGGCACCCAGCGGCAACTTTGTGGATCAAAGCAACTGCTTACAAATATGCAACGACGGCCACAGATGCTTCGATAACCCTTGAGTAGCCCTGTGATTGTGCAAAATGGCTGTTGGAATTGAGGCACTGATGTCATGTTTTGTGCATGCAGGATCACAGTTTTTGCTGAAGCACGGCACGATAACAGTTGCGACATGCCTGCATTGTTACTGCAACTCCCACAAACGGTCTCTGACTGTCTATCAATTTTTTTTTCAGATAAATACTCACTGTGATCAACATTGCTAAGGTAACTTGGTGCATGGGCAGTGATAATGTGACGCTTGTGCTGTCCGCCAATAATCACTCAATTCTGTAATTGTCGGCATTGTGTACAACTCACAGCACAGTGATAAAATCCTTTTTGCATGTTTTATTGAACTTTTTTCAGCGACAGTAGCAAGTGTCTCACTTTTTCACGTACAGCAGGTTATAAGGATTTAGCACCAAGATAATCTAGTGCAGGCATGTCAAACTCAAAATCCCAACTGCGCTGAATAATAATCATGTCTTGCGTGGGCCACAAGAAAAATTCTTATATTCAATTTTGAAAGGTTTATTAGAAAAATCATCAATAAAGTATAATCAAAGCGATGTCAAATATCGGAAAGAAAACAACTTTGATAGCGTGAACTGGGAGCTGTGTTATTCCCCCACATATATCACTGTGAAGTCCCTTCTCCTGTATAATACATATCAGTATGAGCTAGTAAAATGTGTCCCTTCCAGACCCCTTCTGTCCCTCCAGTCCAGCCACATGCCCCCTGGTATCCCCTCTTGCTCCTTGTGTCACCTCCAGCCACAAGCCCTCTGTGCCTCCTGTGCCAGCCCGCTACAATTTACCTTCTTCGTTGAGAGATGTTTTTCTATCTAGATTCTAGAAGAATTCTCCTGTAATTAGGGCAGCTGGGTACACAGGGCAGTTGGGCACACACACATACAAGGCATGACGGCTTCCGTGCTAATGGGGCTGAGCAGGCAGGATGAGGTGGGGGGGGGGGGGGGGGCAGAGCTTTGCAAAGGCAGTTGGGCATGCACAGTAGCTCCCCCCATGGACATTTCTCCATCTCTTCTCGCACATGTGTAGAATGTGTAGAATGTTCAATGCTGCCTGATCGGAGCTACGCTACGCTCTGATCACAGCAGACGTGGCCAACAGTAACTCATCCGGCAGTGGTGTGCCGCATTCCATTGTTTAAAAATAAAAAGTAAACTTGGGCCGCAAAGGTATGTGTTGTGGACTGCGAGTTTGACATATCTGATTTAGTGGAATTAAGGTTCATCTAGCCCAACCTATTTGTTTTGGTTCAAACGTGTTTTGGTTCAAACGTGATTTAGGTGCCTCAGAATTTTAGGTGAGAGGTAGGAGGTTGGACTTTGGTGAGTGGCTTATACTTTTGCAGAATGCATCTCTTGCAGTTTGTCTTGAAGGAAACCTACTGTAGGTATATTGCTACCTTGTAGAGCCATCTCACAACAGCAGGAAGTACATACAGTACACTAGGTGGGGACCTTCAAATGCGGTGTGAGGATCATAATTCTAGGTACACCATTGCTACCCCATTTGTCCAGTGCATTTCATAAATGTAGGCTACGGAAAATAGGACCATAGATTCTCTTGCAATTTAAACAAATCACGTCTAGTCAAACAGCAAATCTGTCTGTGTTTTCAACATTACTGAAAATAATTTTAGTGCCATTCCAATTATTGAAACTGTACAAAACAGATCACAACTGAAAATGTGTCATTTCAATGCTGATTCTGTCGCTCACCCCTAAGACTAATCAGTTGCTTTTTAATTTCAATACTGTTATCTTCACAGTCAGAGGCTAATCGATAGTGACACATCTTATAGCTGAAAGGCTGGTGTGCAGACAATGTATTAGTGTTTCAGGAAGCACAATAATCAGCGCTTTGCATGCAGACAATCTTGGCTGATGGATATTACATTTCAAGAGATATCCCAGTTCTTATGTAAATTAGGCTATTAGTAAACAGACGTTCTTATGTTTTTAAAGGGGTCTAAATGTACTGATATTATTAAAGTTTTTAAGTCATCAATTGCAAGTATTGTTGATTACACTATTAAACTTTTTTCAAGCTTTGTTAGCAGTAGCGATAAATACTGAGGAGTACATATTGTTGATAAACATTAAATTATATAAATGGAGAAGATTTTATTGTAATAAAAAAATTGTAAGTATTTATTTACTTTTTTATCTCAGCAATTTTTTGTTTAAAATGCATAAAAACCCAACAAGTGGAAGGGCAATGGGCAGTTAACCCAGTGCGCTAGTCTGGGCAGCCAGGAATTAATGGGCCAGGACTGGACTAAAGTGGGCTGGTCTTGGCATTGCTGTGTTTCCTGTTGACTGGCCCCTACCTGGGACAAGTCACCACTTTGTGTGTCCTCTGCCCCAGATCACTAGTACGTCCCCTTTTTCCTCCCACTTCCTTTCAATATATATCTTCTTCCTTCCCCCTTTGAGCGGGATAACTTCCTCCAGTACTGTCCGAGAGCTCATTGCACAGTGCCAGCAGTCACAAACAGGGCTGATGCCCAATGCCCAGATGTTCTGAGTTTGCATTTCACAGTATCCATGTGTCTACATAAGCTGGTGTGTGTGTTGGGGCATAAATGTAATATCAGGAAAATGGGGGGATATGTAAATGAAAGTGGGTAGATGTGAAGTGGGTGATGGAGCAATTCTAATGACACTAGTGCATTGTAAAGACGGATGTAGTTAATATCCCGGCTGTCGGGATCCCAGCATTCCGGATCCCGACGCCTCCAACCATGTAAAGACATCTCATATCCACTGCCACAAGAAAAGGTGCAGTTATATAATCCTATAAATAGCCTAGGAGTTTGGGTTTTCCTGCTAAAGGGGAAGTATAGAGGTGCTGGCAAGGGAGAGGGGTAGTAGTGATATACGGGAGAGGCATGGCAGAAATACTGTTACTTTGTGACTGGGAAGGAGCTCCCCTGCCTGGTAAACTCAATATATTGTATCTGCCACTGTATTTGGAGTGGAATGGAGACATAGAGCTCTAGAAGCTGTTTGGGGTGTTGTGTAATATACTGGTTATATTTGTCATGTATAGGGGGTCCTGTATTTTTCGAGTTGTATGCTATTTGGCTGCATATAAAATGGGCCAAATTTATTTTGACTTCTGTATGTTTCCAGTGGCCCAGGATGGGTCTATATAGGAGGGAATATATAAGAAATGCTTGCAGTTGAATATCAGATTGACTGTCTTAATTACACTATGAATGTTTGGCCAGTAAGGGACATCTATATATATGACCACAGAATTTCCAACAACTTACTGTATTAAAGGAGTTTGACTAAATGGAGCAGTTTTGTACCATAGCCAAACATACATATTGAACTTTTATCTATATCAGCTTTTAATTTGTGTCAGTTTCTCACCTTCCAGAGTCTCCTCTGCATCCATATCCCATTGCTTCTCGTGTGGACCTTTTATTGACTGATGTGTCAGTAAATACTGCTAAAAATGTTTTCATAATCCATTACAGGATGGGTTATGGTGGCATAGGGATTGCACTGGTGAGTGCTGTTTAATAGATCCTGGCATGTCTACAGTCTGGTTAAGGTGCCCAATTTACAATTATTGAAAATAACTATTATTGGCCAATGAGAGTCGTGAACAAAGCTCTGAAAGTTTGGAAAAGGATACTAAATGTATAAGAAGGATTTAATATTGTGTTGATATGACAGGATACCTCAATCCTCCAGGCAATCACAGTTTTTTTTACACTGAAAGGGTGGTTATTCATCCCTGAGTAACCTGAACTGACTTACTTCACCATACCTAGGCATCTCCTATGACCATCAATAACTGCCTGTTACTAACTCCTCCTACTGTATAGTGGGTGGGGTAACTTACTGCCAACACCAAGCTTCTACACCGGCACTTGGAACTGCCTGTTCCATTCAGGCACCTAGAACCAATTCTTCCAGGCTTCTACCACCAGCTGCTGGAACTGCCTACTTCTGGGTATGAGTCGGCATGCTGCTGCAACAATTCCATGGCAGTGTCAGCTAATTCCCACTGGACCCTCACAATAGACCCATCTGCTTGAGACACTGGGCTTAATCCAGAACAGCTGGAGAATGGAATAGTGCATTTTGCTATTCTGGTGGTCAAAGAATACAGGCAGATGCAGGCGTGCTAAAAGGAAGATGTTTGTTGCTTATAAGTCTTTAAATAAAAGTCCATTGCAGAAGGTGCTTCAGACAATTAGAGTGAACAGATGCCACAGATGTAAAATCCTTCTTGATGTTGAAAGGATAATACATTCAGGGCACACAGGTCCTCTTTTTATCCTATTCTGGTTAAGGGACACAGGCGGTAAGCTCGCCCTGTGTCCCTTAACCAATCAAGTTAAGTAGATGTGCTGTGCATACACACATTAACATTGAACCTAAAGGACAGTGGGGAGTGCTCACTCCTTTGAGTCCACCTGGATAGATAAATGCCACAAAGGTGCCTGCAAGCCTTGAGTCAGGGAATAATTCTCTCCAAAACTTAGTGTAATTCCAGGTTGCTACTAGGGTACCTTATTACCTTCCCTGACCAAATTTGGGCTACACAGGCCGGTAGAAAAAATCCCCAGCCAGCAGTCGCCTGACCACCAAGTGTGAGCTCTTTGGAGGTCTAAGAAAACAATTATCTCCCCAGCTCTACTTGCATTTCCTAATGCCACTCTGCTGCAGGAGGCTGTATGGGAGAACATTCTGTTTCTCTGGGAGGAGAGCTGGGTAAACCATCACCCACTGAGGGCTTGAGTTCCACAATAGACCATCAGGGAAAGGGTAAGTTCTTTTTTTTTTTTTTAAACATACATTTTAAGTGATCTATTTACTAAACCATGGATGGAGATCAAGTGGATGGAGATGAAGTACCAACCAATCAGCTCCTAACTGTCATGCCACAGGTTGGGTTTGAAAAATGGCAGTTAGGAGCTGATTGGCTGGTACTTTATCTCCATCCACTTTATCGCCATCCAAGGCTTACTAAATATACCCCTGAATCTGTTAAAAACATTTTCCAAATCTATACATACCTTGTGCCTGGTGCCCGTCATCAAATTAGTGAATGACAGCAATATATATATATATATATATATATATATATATATGCAGCAGCGGATTGGCACTCACCCTTCACGATAAACGCGGCCCCGGTGCCCTCTGGAATCTGTAGTACATACAGCGACTCCTAGCATGCAGTGGCACTCAGGGAAACAAACTCATGGGTATTCCAAACAAGTGGTATTTATTTCATGGTGATAAAAAACAGATCCAACGTTTCGGGGTGCTAACTGTTAGGCGCCGGGGTCCGCTCGTCGGTGCGGCCCGGAGCCTAGCAACCAGGGACGCCGTACGCGAACAGCCGCCGGCTCCCTGGCAACGCTGGACGCCGGGCGCGCTGAGCCGCACGGACCCTAGCAACGGGGACGCCACTGGCGGACCGTGTTCCCCGTTGCTAGGCTTTAAGGGTTAATGTTTTCTCCTGCTCTCTGGCCGGGCAGCAAGGCAGCTGCACGGCATTTATTCTAATTAGCCTTTAGGCAGCTGATTGGAGGACTCCTTGTTAAATACACTCCCAGGGCTTCTCACGGACGCCGGTAATAGCTTCCTGCATGCTGTCTCTGTTTGCTGAGAGTCTGTTCCAGTCTTGCTGTATCCGGTCATTCCAGTATTGGAAGCTCTGAACTCGGAAGTTTGTCATCTTATTCCTGGAGTCCTGACCAATCACCTTATAACATCCAGTGGTGTTCGTGAGTCACGGCCTTGCCGTGTGTTGCGGCTTGTCCGCTTTATTATTTATTATTTATGTTTTGGTGCATTTTGCGGAGGGTTCCGCTTCCACAGGTCCACTCTGGTATCCGGCGGTGCCGGGTAGGAGTATTGGACAAGTGGATTTTGGTTGTCCTTTTCCCTGGCGGGTTTCCGCACATACTTTAGGTTTTGTCAGTTAGCTTGTAGCCCCTGGCCTGGTTGTTTAGTCAGAGGGCCCCTTGTTATCACCCTGTCTCGGATTTCCCTTTGTCTCCCATTAAGACCTGAGGGGGCATCGGAGTTGGGCAGACTTAATCCGCCCTTCAAACGCGGCTGCCATGGGCTCAAGCAACCATAGTCTCGCAGGGGATTTCTGACAGCACGGGCGAGACAACGGAGTTAGGGCGCCAGGGGCTATTTTCTATTCCCGCTCCCATAACCAGCATTCCCTTCGAGTGCTCTGACCATTGCCATGAGATCTCCTCTGGTCAGGAGTACTGGAATCATAACATTATTACCGGCCATACCAAAACCTAAAATTAAACTGGGTTTAATTTTTTCCTTATTCAGTTTTGTAAGAGTTATCGGCCTCATGAATCCCACAGGTTTAGGGCCAAATCCTGGTCAGCTCCTAGTCAGCCAGATTCAAGAACTTACTCAGATGTTTCAGGATCTTTCCCTTCGGGTGAAGTCGCAGGAAGATCTTTTACGAACTTCCCCGAGGGTAGTCCCTGAACCAAAAATGCACTTGCCTGACCGTTTTTCTGGTGATAGGAAGGAGTTTTTTAATTTTAAAGAATCCTGTAGACTTTATTTTCGGTTAAGACCGATCTCCTCAGGTACTGAATCTCAGCGGGTCGGAATTATTATTTCTTTGCTCCAGCGAGACCCTCAGACCTGGGCATTCGGTTTAAAAGTAGAGGATCCGGCGTTGTCATCAGTAGACGCCTTTTTTGGGTCTTTAGGGCTTTTGTATGATGACCCTGATAGAGAGGCATCCGCTGAGAGTCAGTTACGCACTCTCAGACAGGGTAGAAATCCTGCAGAAGTTTTTTGTACAGAGTTTCGCCGTTGGTCGAACGACTGTGGCTGGAATGACCCAGCCCTGCGCAGTCAGTTTCGCCTCGGCTTATCAGAGTCTATAAAAGACAGTCTCCTTCAGTATCCCGCTCCTGAGACTCTCGATAAACTCATGGAGCTTTCTATTAAGATTGATCGTCGTCTCAGAGAGCGGAGGGCTGAAAAAGGAGCACCTGTCAGGTCTACTCCATGTGTATTTTCCATTCCTGAGGACGTAGAGAAGCCCATGCAGATGGGTCTCTCCCGGCTGTCTCCAGAAGAAAGAGCCAGAAGGCAAAACTCTGGTCTTTGTTTGTACTGTGGGGGTAAGGGACAATTTGCCCGTAATTGTCCGATCAAGTCAGGAAAACGCCTCGACCAAGTGAATTGTGAGGGGGTTCACTTTGGTCTGCAGCTTATCTCCTCGAAGAACTCCCTTTTAGTCCCAGCTAAAGTTTCCTTTGGCAGCCTCTGTTCCTCGGTGTTGGCTTTTGTTGACAGTGGAGCTGCAGGGAACTTTATGGACTTAACATGGGCCAAGGCCTTAGGTATTCCTCAGTTAGCCTTGGGTAGGTGTATCACCATGCATGGTTTAGATGGGAGTCCCTTGTCCAATGGGGTTATTTCCCTCTGTACACCCCCTGTACTACTTACGGTAGGAGCTCTTCATTCCGAAAAGATCGAGTTTTTCCTTACCCATTGCCCAGCAGTTCCAGTGGTTCTGGGTCACCCTTGGCTGGCCTTTCATAATCCCACCATTGATTGGCAGTCGGGGGAGATTTCACAATGGGGTACCATCTGTAATAAGGAATGTATTACGTTTCCCGTCAGAATAGCTGCTGCCATTCCCGAACTCATTCCCGTGGAATACCAGGACTTTGTTGATGTGTTTTCCAAGGGCAATGCAGACATTCTGCCTCCCCATCGGCCTTATGATTGTGCTATAGAGCTAATTCCTGGTGCCACATTGCCAAAGGGAAGGTTATATGCATTATCCAGGCCAGAAACTGCGGCCATGAATGAGTATGTTAAGGAGAGCCTAGGGAAAGGATTTATCAGGCCATCTAAATCCCCTTTAAGTGCAGGCTTCTTCTTTGTGGAGAAAAAAGACGGATCACTCAGACCTTGCATTGACTTTAGAGCCCTGAATAAGATCTCAATTAAAAATACTTACCCTCTGCCGCTGATTTCTGTCCTCTTTGATCAGCTGCGTTCGGCTGTGATTTTTTCTAAAATTGACCTGAGGGGAGCGTATAACCTCATCCGAATCAAGTCGGGAGATGAGTGGAAGACGGCTTTCAGTACTCAGTCGGGTCACTACGAGTATCTGGTGATGCCGTTCGGCTTGTCTAACGCTCCGGCAGTATTCCAGGATCTCATTAACGATGTGCTCCGTGATTTTCTAGGAAGATTCGTGGTCGTTTACTTAGACGACATCCTGATCTATTCTGAATCAATTGAACAACATGTTACCCAGGTGCGTCAGGTTCTTCAAAAATTACGTGAAAATCATCTATATGCCAAGCTGGAGAAGTGTGAGTTTCATGTCACGGAGGTATCCTTTTTAGGGTACATTATTTCCCCTCGGGGATTCTTCATGGAACCTAAGAAGCTCCAAGCCATCCTTAGCTGGGCGCAACCCACCAACTTAAAAGCAATTCAGCGCTTTTTAGGGTTTGCGAATTATTATAGAAGATTTATTCATTCTTTTTCCGACCTGGTTGCTCCCATTGTTGCACTGACTAAGAAGGGAGCGGATCCTACCAACTGGTCACATGAAGCCGAGTTATCCTTTCAGGCCTTGAAACAAGCTTTTGTCTCAGCTCCAGTCCTCAGACATCCCAACCCAGAATTGCCCTTCATTGTTGAGGTTGATGCCTCGGAGGTTGGAGTGGGGGCTATCCTATCTCAGAAGGATCCGGACACTCTGGAACTACATCCGTGTGCCTTTATGTCCAGGAAATTCTCATCCGCTGAATCCAACTACGATGTTGGTAACCGGGAGTTACTGGCTATTAAATGGGCTTTCGAGGAGTGGAGGCATTGGCTTGAGGGAGCAACACATACCATTTCAGTATTGACTGACCATAAGAATCTGCAATACATCGAATCAGCTAAGCGGCTGAATGCCCGGCAGGCTCGTTGGGCTTTGTTCTTTACTCGTTTCAAATTTATTATAACTTTCAGGCCAGGTTCCAAGAATACCAAGGCAGATGCTCTGTCACGCAGTTTTCTTCCGGTTCATGATAACAGTCCTGTTACTCCCATACTTCCATCTTCAGTCATTTGGGCAGGCCTCACACAAGATTTATTTACCCAGTTAAAGCAGCTTCAACACCAAGCTCCTGGAAATACTCCTGCTGGTCGTCTTTACGTCCCTGAGTTCTTGAGAGCTACTGTTTTGACTGAGTTCCATGATAACAAAGTTTCCGGGCATCCGGGGGTCTCTAAGACATTGGAGTTAGTCTCCCGCTCAGTATGGTGGCCTGGTCTTTCTAAAGACGTTAAGGAGTTTGTTTCTTCATGTCAGGTTTGTGCACAGCATAAGGTTCCCCGATCCTTGCCTATCGGGCAACTTATGCCCTTGAATGTCCCTCTCAGGCCATGGTCTCATATTTCCATGGATTTTGTGGTGGACCTTCCCCTTTCAGCTGGATGCAGAGTCATTTGGGTGGTAGTAGACCGTTTTAGCAAGATGGCTCATTTCATTGCCCTTCCCCGACTGCCATCTGCCCAAGGATTGGCAGTGTTGTTTCTCCGCCATGTTTTCAGACTTCATGGGTTGCCCACTGATATTGTTTCTGATCGGGGTCCACAATTCATTGCACAATTCTGGAAGTGTTTCTGTGCTTCATTAAAGATGAGATTATCATTAACATCTGGTTACCACCCACAGTCCAACGGGCAAACCGAGCGAGTTAACCAATCATTGAAACAGTATTTGCGTTTGTATTCAGCTAAACTCCAGAATGATTGGTCCGAGTTTCTTCCATTGGCGGAGTTTGCTTACAATAATTCTTGTCATTCCTCCACCAACGTGTCTCCATTCTTTTCAGTTTTTGGTTTTCACCCCAGAGCTAATTCTTTTTTTCAATATTCCTCAGTTTCCTCGCTAACCTTAACCTCCCATCTCAGAGCCATTTGGAAAAAAGTGCACCTTGCTCTCAGAAAAGCGGCCTTTCGAGAGAAAAATTTTTCTGACCGGCTCCGACGTCCTTGCAGTTTTAAGGTGGGAGATAGGGTATGGTTGTCGACTCGTAACATTAGACTTCGACAATCTTCAGCTAGGTTGGGACCCAAATTTATTGGACCATTTCATATCATTAAAAAAGTTAACCCAGTTGCTTTCCGGTTATGTTTACCAAAATCTCTTCGGATTGGTAATACGTTTCATTGCTCCCTGTTGAAGCCATACATTTCTTCCAATAAATTTCCTCGGAAGATCTCTCAGGGAAGATCTCCAGTGGATGTACAGGGGCAACAGGAGTTCCTGGTGGAGAAGGTTCTCGATTCCAAGTTGTCCAGGGGCCGGCTCTATTTTCTGGTTCACTGGAGAGGTTATGGTCCAGAGGAAAGGTCCTGGGTCCTGGATAAGGATCTTCATGCCCCAAGGCTCAAGAGGGCATTTTTTCGGGAGTTTCCTTGGAAGCCTGGCTTTAGGGGTTCCTTGACCCCTCCTCAAGGGGGGGGTACTGTTAGGCGCCGGGGTCCGCTCGTCAGTGCGGCCCGGCGGCTAGCAACCAGGGACACCGTACGCGAACAGCCGCCGGCTCCCTGGCAACGCTGGACGCCGGGCGCGCTAAGCCGCACGGACCCTAGCAACGGGGACGCCACTGGTGGACCGTGTTCCCCGTTGCTAGGCTTTAAGGGTTAATGTTTTCTCCTGCTCTCTGGCCGGGCAGCAAGGCAGCTGCACGGCATTTATTCTAATTAGCCTTTAGGCAGCTGATTGGAGTACTCCTTGTTAAATACACTCCCAGGGCTTCTCACAGACGCCGGTAATAGCTTCCTGCATGCTGTCTCTGTTTGCTGAGAGTCTGTTCCAGTCTTGCTGTATCCAGTCATTCCAGTATTGGAAGCTCTGAACTCGGAAGTTTGTCATCTTATTCCTGGAGTCCTGACCAATCACCTTATAACATCCAGTGGTGTTCGTGAGTCACGGCCTTGCCGTGTGTTGCGGCTTGTCCGCTTTATTATTTATTATTTATGTTTTGGTGCATTTTGCGGAGGGTTCCGCTTCCACAGGTCCACTCTGGTATCCGGCGGTGCCGGGTAGGAGTATTGGACAAGTGGATTTTGGTTGTCCTTTTCCCTGGCGGGTTTCCGCACATACTTTAGGTTTTGTCAGTTAGCTTGTAGCCCCTGGCCTGGTTGTTTAGTCAGAGGGCCCCTTGTTATCACCCTGTCTCGGATTTCCCTTTGTCTCCCATTAAGACCTGAGGGGGCATCGGAGTTGGGCAGACTTAATCCGCCCTTCAAACGCGGCTGCCATGGGCTCAAGCAACCATAGTCTCGCAGGGGATTTCTGACAGCACGGGCGAGACAACGGAGTTAGGGCGCCAGGGGCTATTTTCTATTCCCGCTCCCATAACCAGCATTCCCTTCCAGTGCTCTGACCATTGCCATGAGATCTCCTCTGGTCAGGACAGGAGTACTGGAATCATAACATTAACACCCCTTTGTCAAGGTGAACAAAACAGAAGTGAGTGATAAAACAGTGTGCTTACCTTTATAGCTGAAAGGGGTGAGGAAATCCCGCGAACGGGAAGTGCAGCAGCATTATCAGGGACAGTTCTGAACTTCCTGCCCTGCTCGTGAGTGCGGTGACGTGGTGTGCAGACTCCGGTCACATGTTCCGGCGTCGCGTCATCAGACGTCCTGGTTCCCATAGCAACCTTCCGTGTGTATGCCGCTCGGCCCAACGGCTGTCACGGGGGCACAGGAACTTACAGGCACGTCAAGCCGCGGTGGATATGGACCAGGCTGTGTAAATAAGTGCACATGACAAAGTGTGATACTATATCATCAGAGTACAAGCAACTAAGTATCTATATCTGGATATCATTATATTATACTAATACTGGCATTATGAGTCCCATTAACCAGTAATGCTGCACTGATATAGATGTGCAACTAAACACATATGCATTAACTAAGTTTCATGTGACTGATACAGGACCAAGGTGCTCCCCAGAAGTGTCTGCATCAATCAGACTGTACATCACGGGGTGCCCCTTAGTCCTGGATCCAGGTGTAGACAGTATGTTACCTAATATTATTACAATAGAATATTATAGCATTGATTTTTAAAAACTGACATATCAAAATACATTCCACAGCATTTTGTCATTAAGTCCATTAGGCTTGATGGTTGCCAGATTGTAAATCCATCTCGCCTCTAGTCTCAACAGATCCCCGGCCCTGTCTCCGCCCCTCAGTCTCATTGGACACTGATCGATGATCTGGAATTTTAAATCACTCAAAGAGTGTCCGAGGTCGGCATAGTGTCGAGCTACCGGTTGCTCCGAGGGTTTGCCTGACAATGCAATCTTGACTGCAGATCTGTGTAGTGCAAGACGATCACGTGCATTACGGATGGTCTTGCCCACATATTGTAGTCCACAGGGACAGGTGATTAAGTACACTATAAAAGTGCTTGTGCAGGTAAGTATGTGCCTAATATTATATGATCTGCCTGTGCAACATGATTTGAACGTGGCCCCTGGGACCAAGGATCTGCATGTTTCGCATCCCAAGCATTTATAGCATCCTGGGGGCCTGGAGAGGAACGTGGTCGGTGGTGGATTGTCAAGGCCTGTAATATCCGAATGGACAACCCAGTCCTTGATGCTTTTGCCCCTGGTGTGGCATACCATGGGTTTCTTTTTATGCAATGCCGGTAGTGTTTTGTCAGTTGTAATAATAGGCCACAATGCCCGTAAGGCCCTAGGCACTACTGGACTGGCGGTGTTGTACTTTGTGACAAATGGTAGGACTTGTGCATCTTTTTTGGTCTTTTGGCATAATAAATCCCTCTGTGCATACGTCTTACTTCACATTGACTGTCGTGTAGTGCTTTATGATCGAATCCCCTTTCTGTAAATCGTTCTTTTACTGATGTCAGGGCTTCATCTAGTTTAGTGGGATCACTAGTGATCCTTGCTGCCCTGATGAATTGTGATTTGGGCAAGCCTTTCTTTAGTGCCCCAGGGTGATGACTATTGTGTTTTAACAATGTGTTCTTATCCGTCGGTTTATAAAATATCTCCGTTGATATTTTATTGTTATTAATGGACACCATTACATCTAAATAATGCAATGAAACCAAGTCACAGGCGGCAGTCACCTTGATAGGGGAGTCCCTGCTGTTGATGTGGGTGATGAGTGCTTCAAATTTTTCATGGCCGCCAGTCCATAAAATAAATATATCGTCTATATACCTTGAATAGTAAAAAATATGTTGTGATGTATTAAAATCATCGAAAAACATGATTTGTTCTTCCTGCAGCATAAAGGTATTGGCGAAGGATGGCGACACATTGCTACCCATCGCACAACCACTCGTTTGGCGGTAAAATTTACCGTCAAATAAAAAATAATTTCTTGTGAGGGTTAACTCCAACAGTCTAAGAAACAGGTTCACATCCACTGATTCCATGCCTACACGAATTAAAAATTCCCTCATGGATTTAAGGCCCGCCATCTGCGGTATGCTGGTATATAAACTGCAGATGTCAATAGTGCAGATCAAGGTGCCCGTGTGAATGTCCGGTAGTAACATGAGCTGATTCAAGAACATGGTAGTGTCCTTGATACATCTGGGTTGTTGGCAGATAAGTGGCTGTAGTATACTGTCTAAAAAGGTTGAAATTGGCTGATAAAGTGACTTGTGCGCGGAAATGATTGGCCTCCCCGGGGGCTTGTTCACATCTTTATGTATTTTGGGCACTATGAACAAAACTGGTACCACCGGGAACTCTTGTTTAAGTACCGAGCATAACTTCTTGGAAATTTTTCCGTCAGTTTCCGCTAGATCTAGAATATTATCAATCTCCTGCTTGTATTCCATGGTGGGATCCTGGGGTAGCTCTTGGTAAACTTGATGATCCGAGAGTTGTCTGTAGACCTCAGCTTTATAATCTGATAAGTTCATAATAACAATTCCGCCCCCTTTATCAGCGGGGCGGATTATTATGTCCCTATATGATGCCAGTTGTTTTAGTGCTCTGTGTTCAGACTTAGATAGATTATAGTGTATCCTCGTTGAAGCTGATGTATATCTGGAAACTGAATCGTCTAAAAGTCGAATAAAAGATTTAATTGAGGCATTTGTAGAGGCGGGGTCGAATTGAGACTTGTGGGTAGAGCTGATATAACTTTGGTGGGGGTCCGGGCTGGCGGGCAGAGGGTGATGCTGAAAAAATTCTTGCAAACGAAGTTTGCGTGCAAACTTATGAAGTTCAACTTGCCAACCTAGGCCGTCAAATTTGTTAGTTGGCACAAATGACAGACCATTGCTCAATGCCATCAGCATCACCTAGTGTCCCTTTAGGGACCTCTCCAGCCACTCCGGCAGGCACAAGAGCAAGAGGACGCCCACTCGCAGGGGCCAACAAAACACTAGGCTCCAAAAATGCATCAACAAAAAAGAAAGCCTAATATATAATCTATCTGCCCGCCAATTTAGTAAATTGGAAATGAGGGTACTGAGCAACGGTCTGTCGTTTGTGCCAACGTTTGTGCAGTGGTCCTGTATCAGTCACATGAAACTTAGTTAATGCATATGTGTTTAGTTGCACATCTATATCAGTGCAGCATTACTGGTTAATGGGACTCATAATGCCAGTATTAGTATAATATAATGATATCCAGATATAGATACTTAGTTGCTTGTACTCTGATGATATAGTATCACACTTTGTCATGTGCACTTATTTACACAGCCTGGTCCATATCCACCGCGGCTTGACGTGCCTGTAAGTTCCTGTGCCCCCGTGACAGCCGTTGGGCCGAGCGGCATACACACGGAAGGTTGCTATGGGAACCAGGACGTCTGATGACGCGACGCCGGAACATGTGACCGGAGTCTGCACACCACGTCACCGCACTCACGAGCAGGGCAGGAAGTTCAGAACTGTCCCTGATAATGCTGCTGCACTTCCCGTTCGCGGGATTTCCTCACCCCTTTCAGCTATAAAGGTAAGCACACTGTTTTATCACTCACTTCTGTTTTGTTCACCTTGACAAAGGGGTGTTAGCACCCCGAAACGTTGGATCTGTTTTTTATCACCATGGAATAAATACCACTTGTTTGGAATACCCATGAGTTTGTTTCCCTGAGTGCCGCTGCATGCTAGGAGTCGCTGTATATATATATATATATATATATATATCCAGAGAAGGTCGCACTCACATCCTCAAAAAGCAACGACTGGGGTGTCCACTCCAATGACCAAGCATTGTAAATATAGAACAATAATAGAGGCACTCTCCAGATTTTCAAAATATGCAAAAAGTGTTCTCATTTATTATGATATACATTACATAGTCCACTTGAATAGAATCCTCAAGCACTTTCGGCCCTCACCGGGCCTTCCTCAGGAGGCTATATGAAGCAGCTAAACATCAGGTAATAAGATAACACAGCAAATCATCCCAGGCATGGCCTAATTTACTGCTGGATGCCTGGGATGATTTGCTGTGTTATCTTATTACCTGATGTTTAGCTGCTTCATATAGCCTCCTGAGGAAGGCCCGGTGAGGGCCGAAAGCGCTTGAGGATTCTATTCAAGTGGACTATGTAATGTATATCATAATAAATGAGAACACTTTTTGAGAACATTGTAGATAGCTGAATACCCGTGCTTTGCTACGGGATGAGGATGGTAAATTACAATGATAGTTGTTTGTAAATTTACGTTGGTTGGAGAGCTAGTATATAGGCATATCTTGCTTCCCTGACGCACTTTGTGTAGTGGCCGAGCTCTTTTTCGTCCCCCAAGGGACCCTGCTCTTCCCACTATACAACTCTCAGTCTGTGGCTTCCTGCTGCCTCCATTCCCCTCCTCACATCAAGTCAGTGTCCCTGTGAAATTATCGATTTTTTTACAGTTTCTTATACAGCGCAGCACATTATGTATCTCCTGATATACTCTGTGCTGCTGGGGGACCGTGCTACTTCCACTATATAACTATCAGTGTGTGGGTTTGTGCTACCTGCATTCCCCTCCTCACATCATGTCACTGGCCCTGTCACATGCAGCCATGTCATCACTGACATATCATGCATGTCCTGATATAGTCTGTGCTGCTGGCTCACCCCTAGGGGTGCTAGTGGTGTGTTACCCACACAGTGTTTGTTCCCAGTGTGTAAGTCATATGTGTAGCAAGTTTGGTGTAAATTGGTCCAGGCATGCAGGAGTTATGCTGTCTTCTAAAATACTCTGTGTTGCTGTCCCACCCCTAGGGGTGCTAGTGGTGTCTAACCCCCACAGAGTTTGTTTCCAGATTGTAAGTCAGATGTGTACTAAGTTTAGTGTAAACGGCTCCAGGCCTTCCACAGTTATGCTGTCTGTTGACATACTCTGTGCTGCTGCCCCACCCCTAGGGATGCTAGGGGTGTCTTCGCCCCACAGTGTTTGTTGCCAGATTGTAAGGCAAATGTGCACAAATTTTTGTGTACATTGCTCCAGCAATTTCGGAGTTATGCTGTCTGCTGATTATCTCTGTGCTGCTGTCTCCCCCCCCCCCCCACCCCTAGGGGTGCTAGGGATTTCTAATTGTTTTAGTTGCCTACGCCGTGTTTGAATACGCTCATATGTAAAATTTCACGATCATAGCTTGTAAACGGTGGATTTCTATAGAAAGGAAAGGACAAATTTTCACTTTTATATAATAGATATATATATATATACATACATACATACATACATACATACATACATATATATATATATATATATATATATATATTATACAGTTTAATTAAATACACAGTTTTGTGAACCTTCAGGTATAACACTAGAAATAGTCCTAGGGCTGGGTCTTTAACCATTTCACTGTAGGCGGTACCAGGAGCTACTCCCCTGGTCTCCCAGTGTTTAGCCACTCAGCCCTGCCATCCTGTAGTGCTGTTAAGCATGCAGCTCTGTAGTTTGGGACTATAGCCTGGCTGCAGCAGCTCTTGAACCCCTGCAGCACTTCAGCCATAGCTATTATGGGGCTTGCGGCACATCCAAGTCACTAATTTTGGTAGAGGTCCTGGCACCTTGCTGACTTCCCTCAGCAGCAGGACTGTAGCTACTACCTCACTGCAGCTGCCAGAAGCAGTCTGGCATGCGGCACACAAAAATTCCACACATTGTGCCTAGCACCAATATAATGTTTGAAACTGACCTATCAGTGAGTCTATTTGAAAAAGGTGCCTAGCACTAATACAGTGCCAGAGCCACCATCTTAATCACAGGGGGGAAGCAGGAGAGTGAGACGGCAATGGGACGGATACCCGGCTACAGTTGAGTCCAACTCTTTTGGTTCAAGGCCTAATTTAAATATTATGCAGCCACATCTACAACACCTTGCTTGCTCCAGAAAGTGGGACCCTCTTCCTCTGCTGGCGCCATCTTTCCATGGTTATTCAGGATGATGGCACCAGTGAACTAGAGAGCAAAGGCTCTTACACAGTGCTAGAGTTCTTTGCTTTCACTGCGCAGCACCATCTTCCAGAAGGCGTCACTGGGAAGATGGTGCCATGTAGGAGGAGTGATACGCTCTCAGTGCCAGTGTACTCACTATTCAGAGTCACTCGTATGCCTTCTGCACACCACAATTACACGGATCTCCTTAACCTAGCATGAGCTACAGTATGTGTAAGTCCCAATGACAATAATGATGGCTGCTCTCATGCATGCAAGAATAGAGCACTGCAATGGCATAGACAGGACATCAGCATTCTGATCAAAATCAGTTGGATGCTGCAGATGGCCAGAGATGAGTTCGCCATATTGTACAACTCAGGCCCTATATGAGTAGATTATAAATAGCCTTTCATTTAATTATGCCTACTAGACATTCTCTGGCTTTCAGATGGCAATGTGTAATGCAGCTAGAACTGTTTGCAAATTTTAACTTCAGTCATTTCTGACAAGTACTATAGTAAGTGCATACCGTAGAAAGGTAACTTACAGAGACTCCGAGTACTAAGAAATCTATATGGGTTTTAGTTAATCAATCTATAATTCAAAGCATGTGAAATAAATATTGTGGAGTTTTTTGGCTGACTATAGAATCACAGGAAAGTTTTATAAAAGTAATAGTTAAATTCTCATGGCATTTCTCATGCCAATTAATGTAATTGCTGTTCACCCTGTTTGGATTTCAACGTCATGTAGCACAATAACGGAATTACAAAATAATGTAAACTACAAACACTACATACTGATTGCTGCACCTGCTTACCTAAGTGTTTTTCTTAAATGATTTACAGTAGAACATCAGATGTGTCAGTATTAGTTAGACATATAAAGGACATACCTGTACAAAGAGGAAATAGGTCTCTTTGTTCCCAGTTTTGGCCTATAAGGTTTTGGTTCTCCGGCCATATTGATGTCTGTAAGAAAATGAAGAGATTTTGCTATTATATAAAGTAACACCTATTTATATCTTAGATTTTTACATTTCTTAAACATACAACCAAATTCTTAGGGGAAATCAACATGTGGAATTGGATGAGTGAATTACTTTTTCTTGTAAGAAATTCCCTAGAGCCTGATGAAAGCTTCTGCTCAAAATGCATAATAAATAACTATTAGACCTAAACATCATAGAAAAACATTATATAAATATAAACAATGACGTGAGAGATAAGTGGCATGAAAATTGGTCAGCTTCATTATTTAAATAATATAGTACAGTGGGTGAATAAAGAACGGGCAGGTAATCAGTGCAGTCACTTGGCTTGATGAAACGGCCAGTGCCTTAGGCCGAGAAACGCGTTAAGGTTTGGCAATCCCAGGCGACAGAAGTTCTATATTGTACTTTTTTAAACAAGTATCAACCACACTACCGATGCTTTTTTAATTCAACATCAACGAGAACCCCCGCAGAGCATATTATCTGCCATACGTCAGCTTGCGCTAAAGCTGCTGTATCTGTCTCCCGCCATCAGAGACAGTTCGGCTAACCAGTCCATGGACACATGGCTAGTGGATTAGTTCCGACCAAGACAGACAGCCACATGCAGATGCTGGTTCCAGCACAGCACGCAGCTCCAAATATACAGCTTGGGGACTCTCAGTATCGGCGGGTAAGAAATATCTCCAGTTGCCACATACCGTGGATGAACTTTTCTTTTTCCTATAATTTATTATTGCAGTGTGCACGTTGGATTAAGACACTACAATATCCTGTGCCTGGCTAGACAGCCAGTGTTACCATTACACTGTTGCCACTGCAGCTCTTACCAATTGATTGCAACAGAGCCGGCCATAGGCATAGGCAAACTAGGCAATTGCCTAGGGCATTTGATATGCCTAGGGGCATCAGCAGCTTCTGCTGATTAAAATGATATGCGGCATGCCTATATTCTGTATGTAGCATTTCATATGCAGATACAGCCACAGTCTCACACAGTATATAGGCATGCTGCATATCAGTTTAATCAGCAGAAGCTGCTTGTGCATCCTAGCCACATAGCAATGCAAATAAGATGCATTTTCATTAAAAAAAAGGCGCCAGACATTAGCATTGAGGCAAGATTTATGAGAACACATCTGTATCCAAGCAGAGGCAGAGGTCACAGTGTTAGTGGCAGTGTGAGTGCTGTGTGCATGTGAGTGGGTTGGTTGTGCAGCAGTGTTTGGAATATGTGTAAGGAGCATTATGTGTGTCATGTAAAAATGCATTAATAATGTGCAACATATGTGTAAAGGGGCACTATGTGTGTCATTATTTGTATAAGGGCATTAATAATGTGCGGCATATGTGTAACAGGGTACTACTGTATGTGTGTCATTATGTGTATAGGGGCACTAATAATGTGCAACAAATGTGTAGGGGGCACTGTGTGTGTCATTATGTGTATAAGGGCATTAATAATGTGCGGCATATGTGTAAGGGACATTATGTGTAAAAGGGCATTAATAAAGGTTGTCATAATGTGGAAGGCGCATTATGTTTATAAGGACATTAATGTGTCTCATATGTGTAAAGGGCATTACTGTGTGGAATTGTGTATAAATGCATTACTAATGTGTGGCATTATGTGTATAAGGTGCTCTACTATGTGGTGTTGCGTATAGAAAGGGCACTACTGTGTCATCTAATGTGAATAAAGAGCAATAGGGTGTGGTGTAATGTGAATAAGGAGCAATGCAGTGTGATGTAATGTGAATAAGGGGCTCTACTGTGAGGAGTAACGTTTATAAGGTAAAGTGATACTACTGTGGGATGTAATATGAATTATGGATACTATCGCATGATAAAATGTGAATAAAGTTGCAGTACTGTGTGGCGTAATTGGAATTGGGGTTACTATTGTGTGGCCATGCCCCTTGCCAGCAAAAACACACCCCTTTTTGGGCTGTGCGCCAAATGTGCGAACTGTTCCTATTTAAAATAGAGGGGGTACAAACACCAAAATAAGGACTGCTATGGGTGAGGGGTGATGGTGCTGGGAAAGAGGTGCAAGGTCAGAGGCGGAACCAGCGATGGTGCTAGGAGGCACCAGCCAAAATCTTGCCTAGGGCATCATATTGGTTAGGGCCGGCTCTGGATTGCAACATTTTAAAGAGCTCTAATATGTTTCAAAATCTGCAACATTATCCCTTTGCAACCTGCACCCTTTTCAACTATAGTTTTATGTTTCATCTAATGGTATTACATTTTACTCAATTGTGAATGATTTTTATGTGCAGTGGGGTGAAGCAGGTGAGGCAGAGTCTTTCCTATCATACTAAGGTTTGCACCAGAGTTTTGACTGTATACATTATATGAAAAATACAAAGAATATGTAAGAAATATCTTATTTGTATTATTCTAATCATTTTTATAGTCGAAACTCTGGAGTAAAAAGTCTATAGCCTGTGAGGCAATGCCTGTCTTTTCTGCACATCTCTGATCAAACCTCCCCATATTTCCAGCAGTATATACTACTGCACCTGTGCATAATGCCCACATGAACCCTTTGGCTCATATATTGTGTGTGTAAATCGGGCTCTGGTACTGGACAGTTCCTTCTGAGCCAATTACCTCACGTCACGTCCCTGCTACCCAGTGTACTGAAGGGAAGTGTACCATCCCAGTGCAGCATGATGGCTGAACTATCGTTCTTTCCCATCAACCAACCACAAAACCGACAAAATTACATAACATAAAATTTAAGGGTGAGAGGGAAACAAAGAGGCAGATCTCAAGCCAACCACCCACCCACTTTAAACTTTAAGACACAAACAATCTCCACCTCCAGACAGCTACAGTAAAGGCTGATCAATGTGGCACCACACCACAATCCGAAAATGGAGGCCACAAAGACATTTTACACACAGCCTGCCTCAGCCTTGGAGTTTATAGGCTGTCATGTCTACATCAACGCTGCATTTTTTTCATAATTTCAAATTTTTGGGGAATTAGTTGGAATGTGTTTATATTATACATTTACTATGTACTTTTATTGCATGTTGTTTGAGTTCTGTTAATCACATGATTACTGTCCTAAGTAGAAGGCTTAGAGAGAAAGCATCGCATAGCAACTCACCCCCTCTGAGTTTGAAAAAAGTATAGACCGTAGGAGTTTCCATGTAGCTGTGACAAAAGTAGAGAGAGACACAGAGGCAAATACACCCTATCAATTGTCCTAGTGCTGTTAATGATGATAATGCAGTGTAGTTAAAAAAAAACCCCACTGGCTTGGATACTGCCAGTGTGGGAGGAGGGGGAAGAGCAGTGTCGGGTCACCTGTGCGAAAGCTGCAACCAGCATCAGGCTGTGAAAGGCTTGGTTGGTCAGACTATATCAGAGAAAACTACATGGTGACTGCATCTTTTTATGGAGGAACCCCTGCTATTCATTCACTGGTGATGATGACAGTGTCATCATAATAATATGAACTTGGGACACTGCATGTCATATTGTGAATTAGCGATACTGTACTGGGGGTTATTTAGATTTGGTTGGAGTGGTGTCCTGCGCCGCAAAGTACCAATTGCTGGTGCTTTACACATGAGCAGGACCGGTTCTGCACTTGCGCAAAAGGGGTTCTGTAACACAGGACGCAGGATAGCAGTAGACTGTCAGTAATTGACAGTCTGCTGCCGTTTAGAGTATGGGGAGGGGGCGGAGACTGCCTTTGTTTATCAAAATAGAGATGTGTTGCCACCATTGCAGGGGAGGGACGTGGCCAGGATCTGCATCATGGATGGAGATTTCCTGGCCTCTTGGTAGCTCCTGCAGCAGCCATATTGCACGACCCATGAGTCACACAACCGGTCAATAGTGCTGCAGATGACCCAATGCTGCATCCTAGGATGCAGCTCAGATCACTAGTGCAAGTAGGAGGCGTGACGTCTCCTGCTACATTAACATATTAGTGCTATCACTGCTGCTTCTATGTAAGCAGCAAAAGTAACTCCAACCACATCTGAATCAGGCCCAATGTGTGGAAAAATCAGCTGAATTTAATAGCTTTCGTGTCTCTAGCATACTGCTATATCATGACAGATTTATCACACTGACACATTAACACTATAAGAGGAAAATGTATACATTAAAGAGTGCACAAGTGGAGAAGTTTCCCATCAGAACTAATCAGCTTGTAGCTAGTATTTATAAGTACATTCTATAAAATCATAGGTAGAGCTGATCGATTGCCAGAGGCAACTTCTCCATTTGGCTTCCTCTTAACACTTTAGTAGGTTTGATACATTTCTCACTTATACGGTACACCAGTTTTTTGCATCACTCAGTTTATGTGTCTATATAATGAACTGTAGAATGCACATGTTTGTAATATTACACAAGATCCAATATGCACATGTGCACAGAAACTACAGTATTACTGCCACCTTCCTTCTATAACAGGTAACTAACATACTGCAAATTCTATGTTACCTTAGATACTGTATGTTGTTACTTATTGCTAAGCATTAATATTATGTACCACTCTTATGCAAATTTGGTATCTTTATAATTTTTTAAAACAAAAACAAAAAACAAATTCAAATTGTTAAAAAAAACATACCTCATATTGATTTTTCCAATATACTTTTCTAAAAGTGCCAAACAAAAGTTTTCTTTTCTTTTCAAGGTCTTAATGTTACATTGTTTAATTATTGTAAACATGTTACTGTAGAATAACTTATATTTCCCAGATATTAGCAATCTTCTTTCCTTTTTGTGATCATGTCACATGAGGAAAGATACTGCAGAAATCATTCCTATCAAAACAATAACTTTTATATGTTAATCAAGTGGACATTTGGTTTTGAGTATTTGCTCTTGTTTTGTTTTTGTTGTCTAAATAAATTGTGTGTGTGTGTGTGTGTGTGTGTGTGTGTGTGTGTGTGTGTGTGTGTGTGTGTGTGTGTGTGTGGTGATAGTTAAAAGCACAAATGAAGGAATCTGCTTCTAAAAGGATGGTGCATGTCTGTGCTTATATAGTATACACCAAAAGGAAAATGCTCAGAAGCTAAAGCTAATAGCACTTGTCTTTTTCGCTGTCAAAAAGCACTGTATTATATTACAACTTGATACATGCAGGGTCATGTCCAGATTACAGTTTAGGATGTCCCAGTGTTCCATATTGACAAGATAAGTGAGGCTGATTTATGGAAATCATTGACCGTAACAGAGGACAGGTAACATATTATTCATAGGTCCTAAATGGAAGACATAAGACTATACTGTAGAACATTTTATTTATGTTGCAGATATAAAAGAGTATTTCCAAACACTAAAATGCCAGTTACATTTTGCTGTCCTATAAATAATGTATTCATTCTAATGTATAAAACAGAACAGATATTTATATAACATATGATGATTGCTAGCTGTGTATTCTTTTCACCATAATCCAATTACATTGGCCACACACAACGGGTTGTTCACTAATACCCCTGTCACACAAAAAAACCTGGGTCCAACCTGAGTTATTGAACGTGATTTCAAGCCGTGTCACAGCAGCTTGAAATCCCATTCACACCTCATACTGGACTCGGGTTATTCCTGGGTCTTCCCTTTGCCGGCACTTGGAGATGCCATCATTTGTAATGTGGCACAATATGAACTGGAGGCCACTGTAAGCCATGGGTCTTCAACCAGCAGTCCTCCAGCTGTTGTGGAACTATACATCCCAGCATGACCTGGTTCAGTTTTAGCATGCATTAATAGCAAAACTGTGGCAGGGCTGTGTAGTTACACAGCAGCCGGATGGCCACAGGTTGAAGACCCATGCTGTAGCTGATTTCATTGTAATGTGGTGGTGGTGGTGGTGGGGTGGGGGGCTATAATATTACATAATAAGAACTGGGGCACTATAATGTGCACAGTATGAAATGAAGTCACTATAGTGTGGCATAATATGGACTGGGGGACTGTAATATGGCATCATTTGAACTTTAGGGCACTCTAATGTGGCACAGTACGACCAAGGGGCACTGTAATGGGGCATAATATGAACTCGGAACATGGTATGTCATAATGTGAGTTGGAGATACTAAGGGTTATTCAGATT
Organism: Pseudophryne corroboree; assembly: GCF_028390025.1. NCBI lineage: Eukaryota > Metazoa > Chordata > Amphibia > Anura > Myobatrachidae > Pseudophryne > Pseudophryne corroboree. The sequence continues at coordinate 726,786,724 of NC_086448.1, read as the reverse complement.
TGGTTGGAGTGGCATCCTGCTCTGCAAAGTACTGATTACTGGTACTTTACGCATGTGCGTTTGTGTATTGTAAGTGCATTATGTAAATTAAACTGTTACAGTTTTAAAGGATTTCTGCACTATCTTTTCTTTACACCCATATGAACCAGTGTACTGCAAAGTCCACTGTAGAAGTGGTTTTTTTTTTTCTGTTTTACATCCACCTCTGATACTTAAGAGGATTTGAAGTTACTGCAATTAAAATACCTCAGATTTTATGGTGATTATATTAGCTTTTAATCCCTATGCATGCTCCTCATTACTTTGTCACTTGAGCGCTCTTGTATTGATACTATCTTTTGGCTATGTTATTGTTTGTGTAAGTGTCTTCTGGATGTACACTTCTGTATTTTATACATCAGGTGGACTTGTGTCTTAATTGCGCTCTTTCCCAGCAGAAACCATTTGAATACCGAAACGGGTCCTGTGACACAGGACGCAGGGCAGCTTTAGACTGTTAGTGACTGACAGTCTGCTGCTGTCTGGAGGACGGGGTGGGGGCGGAGACGGCCTTCCTTTTTTAAAACAGGGGAGAGACAAGGCCAGGATCTCCGTCAGGGATGGAGATTTCCTGGCCTCTTGGTAGCTTCTGCGGCAGCCATATTGCACGACCCATGAGTCACACAGCCGGTGAATAGTGTTGCAATGATCCAATGCTGCATCCGGGATGCAGCTCAGAATGCTAATGCAAGCAGCAGGCATGCCGTCTTCTGCTACATTAACATATTAGTGCTATCACTGCTGCTTCTATGTAAGCAGCAGCGAAAGTAACTCCAACCACATCTGAATCAGGCCCAATGTGTGGCATAATCAGCTAAATGTAATGGCCTTCAAGGATTTTTTTTGCGAGTCTGCCCGTTATTTTAAAGCAGCTATCATTTACAAGAGAAAACCAACCTTGTTTTGCTTTGTAAATGATTGCTGCTTTAAAAAAAAGGGCAGACTCGCACAAAACTCACACACCTCCGGATCTCGGAGGATCATACATTTAGCTAAATGTGTTCTGGCAGCCCTACAATGTGACATAATGTAAGCTAGGGAACTGCTACTGTATGGTACAGAAAATGAACTAGGGCACTATTTTGGGGCATAAAATAACTAACTGCTGCAGTGAGGTGTCTCTCAAGAATCATTGGGACAGGGGCCCCGTCCATATGTTGATATGGGGTGCACAAAGTACTGGCACCACATAAGTAAAATATAATAATATTAAATTCAATTATATTAATAGGACACATATGGCATCCTGTATAAAACACCTTTAACACATCTGTAGCAAAAATTTGCTTTCTACAAAAGTTTAGTGTGTTATGGAAATTTTAGAATTCAAAAAAACTGTCATTTGGGCAACAAATTAAAAAAGTTAATAAAAACAACAAAAACTTAACAAATGCACATAATGAATTACCATGCAAACACATAATCATTTTTTAAATTACTATTTTTTATTTTAACTAATAACGTTTTCCAATAAATAAAAATAGAATTATTAGGGCTGAATGTACAGCATTAGCAGTTATACCTGTGATACATAAATCAATCCCAGTAAAAATAATAATAACAGTAATAATATTATTTACATAGCGCCTTTCTCCAGCAGGACGCAAAGATGCTTTACAAGCATCAAACACATAGCACTGAGGTTTAGTATTACAGCACAAAGAAAACAAACAAAAAAACAGTGAACATAATGGGCACATGAGCTTAATGCAGGATTGGTGCAGCCATTTTGATTAATAAGTTCTACAGGTTGCATATCCCACCCACGAAATGGTACCAGGTAAGGCAGCTGTTTTGGGTGTGCTACATAGGTTACCCTGGGTGGAATGGACAACGCCTGGAAGATATTACTCAGAGAGGGGAAGTTGCAATGTACTAAGGCCAGAGGAAGAGGTAGTTCCAAGTATTTTCCATCTCACACACGGGTGTACCAGGTGATGCAGCCATCTTGGACACACCACAAAGGTTACATTGTGCGAGATAAGCCATACAATGAAATAAGACACCCTCGCCCAAGAAAGACCCATAGACTGGTAAATTGGATATATGGACTTGTATTTGTCATGACAATCTCGAGCTCACTCCATCTGACTGGGGCCTGAAGTCACTTTTTTGCACTGTTTTTTGTATTGCCTACTTGTTAGTCTAGCCCCTTACACTTTAAAGCTGTCCACACATAGGGGGAGATGTATCAAACAAGTAGCTTCTGTCATTTAATAGAAGGTGCTAGATGAGTGATAGCTTAAAGTTGATTAGTCACTATGGGCAACTTCTCTATTTAGAAGGTTTGATACATCTCCCTCATAGATAGATTGTTATTGGCAGTTAACAATCCATGAGGTGGAAACAGGTTGCCCTATCCCCACCCATTTCATCTCCTGCCCTTCCTTTTGTACCTATATTGGAAAAGGTGATGACAATTGGTTCTCAGATCCCTAGACAAACGTTCCTAAAAATATAGATTGGAAAAGTAATTGAAAAAAGTAATTAACCTTTTTGTCAACACATATTTAACAAGACAAATCATTATTGGATGTTTAAATGTTGGCTGTGTGATTTTATTTGGGAATGACTGGTACAGATTAATGTGGTATAATTGAACAGTAGTACTCAGAAAAAGAGGCTCGTATATACATGTAATTAAATGTGTCTGTATCGGGGAGTAGTAGGAAACAGGTTGCATAAATTTTAGTTATTTAGTCTAAAGGTCAACTTCTTCTCTTCTCTTATTATTCTCTTTTATTTATCACAAGCGGAATGGCTCATTTTCACCACTCTAGCAATCGTTAGAGCTTTGACAACTAAAATAATTATAGGCAATTGGGTTTCCTATCATATTATCACCTCAATTTAAAGTGGTCCTTCCAGCAATAGAAATATTAATCACATGTAATCAATCATTTTTTGGAGAACAGTTTAAAAATAGAATGTGTTAGCAGACTAGGTCCCCGGCAGTTCCACGCATGGCTTAATTTTGAAAGGCATATTTAATTGTCTCATAGGTTAGTATACATGCAGTATTCTGGCACGAGGGAGAATTAATTGTCTTATGAGATCCTGCAGATATATTTACATTCTGTTTACAGACTATAAAGACCATGGGCATAATGCAGAGTTAGAAGTAAATTGGGCATACAGAATGTTGCTTCCAAGCTGCATACATGGAAGAAATGCGAAAACGTACCCATATGCTGAGTTCTGCAGATCTTGGGCATGATTCAGATGTGACACACAGATATAGTAATGTAGCAGGAGGAGTCTGGTATAAATGCATGCATTTGTGTCCTAGGACGCAGTATCAAATCAATTACAATGCCATCAGCTGGCTGCATGACCCTTGGGGTCAAGAAAACTGGCAGCCATAGCTCCTACCAAGAGGCCAGGAAATTTCCATCTTCCGACAGTGATACTGACATTGTCACTCCACCAAAACGAAGGCCATCACTGCCCTCTTCCCACCTCCAAATGGTTGCAGACTGTCAATTACTTGAATTCTGCAGCCGTTCTGTTTCCTACAATGCAGGACCTGTACTGCTGCAGCAGTGGCGTCAGAAGGTGGGTGCGGGGCATGTGGCCTGCACCCAGGTGTCACCCTCAGGGGTGACACCAAAGTGCCAGCTCTTTTGCAGTGACAGGAGCCGAGTGCTGTGGTGTAATAATCCTCTGCAGCACTCGGCTCCTGTCACTGATAAGGAACCGGCACTGCACGCTGCCCAGTCTCCAGGGAAGCTGGACATGACCCTGGAGTGAAGAAGAGGAGAGCTGCAAGGCCACACCCCTTTAAATTAGGTCACACCCACTTTTGGGCAGCCTCGGCTCCGGCGGGGTGAGTGGGGGGTGTAGTAATGCAGAGTGCGTACTGGGTGTCACCACACCTGGTCACACCTCTGTGCTGCAGTATGGCTCCTAAGCATGTGCAAAAGTAGTGAACATTGGTACTTTGCAAAATCGGAATCCCCAGCATCAGGATCTGGATCAGGCACCTTGTGATGTGTTCGCTTGGTTTGTTACTAGTCATCATCATCATCAGAGCATACTTGCACCAGCCCTGTACAAGGTACAAAAGATACACATGGAAATGGGCATATTTACTCTTAAGTATAATTGTGTATAGCCCACAGTTGCATTGACGCGCCTCATTGAACTTTTCTTACGTGACAATGACCCATTTCAATCCAGCTAGACCTCTTCAGTTGTAAGTGTAGATTTGATTGAAATACCTGAGACTCTGCATCGCCGGGTGGCTCATCAGTACCGTAACAGAGTTTTCACCTACTACCTTTCCCTAAACAAGTGAGGTCACAACGTCACACAGAGGGGGCTGGGGGGGGGGGCACCTGCATCAGGAAGTAGAGAACTGCCTTGAGCATTCTAAGGATGCTCTGTGTGGTTCTATTGGCTGTGTGGATGCTACAGGTGGTTCTGCTGTAGAGCTACTGGATGCATGGTGCTGTAACAGGAACCATGCAAGCCAAATGCAGGTGCCATGGGGCAGCTACGGCGTCGAACACATGGCCCTGAGCCTTGGGTGGTGGCAGTTTACCATCCATACACCCCTAGATATATCCTTGTTGTCATTTATGGAGCATGCCTGATGCAAAAATATACAAATCAAGCACACCTACAACTCAACATCAGCCCCCTTGTTGCTGACAAAGCTCTTGCACTTCAATCAGAGATCATAAAGAACCAGACATTTTAGATCTAGGAACTTATACATTAATTTGAAGTGCACCTGTTACAGTTAATTAAAAGCAATTTCTATCTAAAAGTAAATTATGAACAAACATTCCACATCTCCAAACAACAGAACAGTGCCAGGGTCTCCTGCACCAGTTCTGCAATGCTCCTCATAGCCAAAAAAGGCTATTTAAACAAAGCTGTTCGGTCAATACTGTGTACATGTCCAACTAGCACAATGACACACCTTGATGAAGTCCTAAGGACGAAACGCGTTGGATTTTCCTCACTGACCTCCTTCACTAAGTTAAGATCTACCTCCTGATTTCTATACTCTACTCATTATTTTAATATGTCTAAATATTTTATTATATAATTTATTAATTTTTGTAATTGTCTTAAATAAATTGTTATACTTTTAAATACCATATACTGGCTACTCGTTCCCCCTTTTTTGAGATAGATATTGTCTTATTTGACTATAGAAATACATTTATACCAGTGGAATAGCCCTATCCCCCTCTTCTCCAATGACACAGTGTTGTTTGAATTTTATTTTCTACTAATAATCAACACAGTCAGCATTAGTGCCTAAAAGCACAGACACCACAGCCCTGTTGTGGGGGTTTGTGTGTTCTAATGCTATACAAAAGCATACTGGTATGTTCATTGGCTTCTGATGAGGACAGCGCTAGTGTGTGTTGGGTAGGAGACAATTTAAACTGTAAGCTGTAGTGGGGCCGGGACATAGGTGGACGAGTAAACATTTTCTGTAGCAATATGGTTTTGTTTAGGGGGGACATACTTGATGTACAGGGTTTGTGGGTACTACAGTGCCAGAGGTGCAGGGGCAAACCGACTTACAGACTTATAATGAAAAACTGATATTGAGAAGCGTTGCCCTAGAACACAACTTAAAAATAAATAATTGGGAGCCACTACTCATTTAATACACGTTGTATCTGGTCTAATCTTTACCTCACACTTTAATATCATTAATTATATAGGCAGAATGGATGGTGTAACGGTTAACACAACTGCCTCACAGCATTGGGGTCATGGGTTCAATTCCCACAATGGCCCTTACGGTCTGGAGTTTGTATATTCTCCCCGTACTTGCGGGGTACTCCGGTTTGCTCCCATAATCCCCCAAAAATATACAGGTAGGTTAATTGGGTTCCCACAAAATAAACCCTAGTATGAATGTGTTTACATGTACATGTGATAGAGAATATAGATTGTAAGCTCCACTGGGGCAGGGATTGATGTGTATGGCCAAATATTCTCTGTAAAGTGCTGCGGAATGTGTGCGCTATATAAATAATTGGTAATAAATAAATAAATAAGTGTAAATAACGTTTACACAAAAATGCTGTGTATAAAACAAAGAAGAGGTTTGCATGAGTACATCACAAGAATCATTTTCTTCATCCACTCTTTTGATTGGCTGACTGTACAACTGCTATTTTATTACAAAACATATGCAAGGATGTAAAAATCATATTCTTGTGAAAATGTGTTTATAATTGATGCAACAGTTGTAAGATTGACTGATTGGGTTGGATACGGAATCCCGGCGGTTGGAATCCCGACGGTCAAAATACCGACGCTGGAATCCCGACCGTCAGAATGCCGGCAGGGGGGTGAGTGGAACGAAGCCCATTGCGGGCTCGCTACACTCGCTATGCTGTGGGCTCGGTGGCTCACTTCGCTCACCACAGGTTCTGTTTCCACTCCATGGGTGTTGTGGACACCCAGCACTGCCAGTATTCTGGTGGTCGTGATTCCGGCATCGGTATATTGACCTCTGCATCGGTATATTGACCATCGGGATTCCAACTACATGCTGACTGATTGACTGATTCATTCATTAACGTATAATTTCATATTGAAATCCTGGAACTTACAGTATGTAAAAACGTTACCTTAGTAGATGCAGTAACCGAACCCTATACTGTACATACACATTTGCAGTGGAGCCATAGGTATTTGCAAGTGACCAAATCGTCTCTTATATACCACTGACAAATATCCTCATTGCTTATCTACAGTATTTTTTTAAGATTATGTTCAATATCTAAACTCACACTTGAAAAGTATGTCGCTACTAGCACATGTGAAGAGAGATTGAAAAGGAAATACAGCAAGAACAGAGAGTTGAAGTGGAGCAATATCATTGGTAAGCAGAACTGGCCCTAGGCATAGGCAAACTAGGCAAATGCCTAGGGTATTTGGTATGCCTAGGGGCACAAGCAGTTTCTGCTGATTAAAATTATATGCAGCATGCCTATATTCTGTGTTAGCATTTCATATGCAGATACAGCCAGAGTCGCACACAGAATATAGACATGCCATATGTCATTTAATCAGCAGAAGCTGTCTGTGCATCATAGCCAAATAATACACATTTTCATAAAAAAAAGGTCCCCAACATTAGCAGAGCTACCAGCTGTCTCACACCTGGCATCTCCTGCTGCATGGCGCATTGAGGCAAGATGTATGAGGACACATTTGTATCCGAGCAGAGGCAGAGGTTACAGTGTTAGTGGCCATGTGAGTGCTGTGTGTGAGTGGGTAGGTTGTGCAATAGTGTTCAGCATACAGTATGTGTATGGGGCATTATGTGTGTCATGTGTATAAATGCATTACTAATGTGCGGCATATGTGTAAGGGACATTGTGTGTGTCATTATGTGTATAAGGGCATTAATAATGTGTGGCATTAAGTGTATAAGGTGCTATTCTGTGTGGCGTAATGTATAGAAAGGGCACTACTGTGTGGTCTAATGTTACTAAAGAGCAATATGGTGTGGTGCAATATGAATAAAGAGCAATTCAGTGGGATGTAAAGTGTATATATAAGGGCATTACTTTGAGGAGTAACGTTTATAAGGTAAAGTGATACTACTGTGTGATGTAATGTGAATTAGGGACACTATTGCATGATGAAATGTGAACAAAGTTGCAGTACTGTGTGGCATAATTTGAATTGGGGGTACTATTGTGTGGCCATGCCCCTTGCCAGCAAGAACACGTTCCTTTTTGGGCTGTGCACCGAATGTGCGCATTGTTCCTATTTAACATATAAGGGGTAGGAACACCAAAATAAGGACTGCTATGGGTGAGGGGTGATGGTGCTGGGAAAAGGGTGCAGGGTCAGAGGCAGAACTAGAATGGTTCTAGGGGGCACCAGCCAAAATCTTGCCTAGGGCATCATATTGAATACTCCAAAACGTCTCTTGGCGCTAATACCACGTATACTTAAATGATCAAATATCCTGGGTGATCTATACCCTCAAATAACAATCAGCTGCAGAGTATGATATTATGCCTGTGTACGCATAAAGAGTAATCTCCTGTTACTACAGGAGATTGTAACTAGAGTCAACAGAATTCACTCTGCACTATTTCTAGAATTAACCAGACTTATGAAATGAGTATAAACACATGCAATTCTATAAATATTTTTTAATATATAAATTGCACCAAAAAATGTATATTCTGACACCGGTTCAATAGTAAGAATCAAACATTAAAAAATATATATATTAAATCACATCCATAAATCTTATTACTATATATACAATTCTATATACTGCATTCAAATCTAAAAATCCAGCTAATCTGGCCGCTAATATAGAGGTGGATCAATAAACTTAACAGTGCACTATCATAAGCATGATATCCCGTGGTATTGTTAAATATGTTGAAAAGGTGGAACCTTAGTTCCCTTCAGTCCCGCAGGGAGTATGAATGATTATCCCGATAGATGTTCTTTCCAAGTAATTAATGTATATCAGCTACACAGTTGCACTGTGTGTTTGTTTGTAGGCACACTCTGTTGTAGCAAAACGGTATATGCATATGCTCAATTAAGCCATCTGTACGGATACTACCAGGCTCACCACTGCATGATGAATAGGGTGGCTTCTCCAATGAATGGTCAGCAATGCTGAATGAGGAAGAAGCTGGCTAGGAGGCACCGGACGTCTCCGTTCTCCACAGTTCATGCGCCGCTACAACTTCCAATAGCCACCCAACGAAATAGTGCCGTTGTCTGGTGGTGAGCTGATGTCCATGATAGACCGTCCATAATAATGGTATCCTTCATCACCGATAACCCTCTCACGCGTTTCACTCATCCTGAAGCTTTATCAAAGATGTTTAAATTTACTGATCCACCTCTATATTAGCGGCCAGATTAGCTGGATTTTTAGATTTGAATGCAGACTATAGAATTGTATATATAGTAATAAGATTTATGGATGTGATTTAATATATATTGTATGTCTTGTGAACAATCATAATTTTGCCAAGCTGTATATGAACCCCAAAATGCAGATGTCAGGATGTCGGCAAATGTAAAATGTTACTTTAAGTATTATAAGCACATCGGTAGTACAGCTGTAATCTACTTCCTGAGAAAAGAAGATTTTAGGAAATTATTTAGCTCTAGTGGAAACAACAAACTGGGACTGTCCTTGTTCATAAAAGAGCCTTAGATCACCTATTAATATTTGGAATACCTTGATGCTATTTTGACAGTGATAGAACGATAAACTATTATAAGCAATCAAGAATACTGTACATTCTAAAGTTATAAGTGGAAATTTGCAAATGGTGAGATCTATGTGGAATTGTGCATAGTGATATTTACTATTACTATATTTGTTTTAATAAATATATTGTATTTAAAATTTGACTCATTTGCTGCCCTCCATGGCCCTGATTCTGAAATTAGCTGGACAAACATTGTGGTTGGAACCAGTTGCAGGAAAGTTCCAGTACATTACGGTATTGTGCCTCTTGTATTATGCCATCTGGCCAAGTTTCCAAGGCTCAGAAAAGAGCTACAGTCATTGTGATACACAGAAGTGGTGACAGAAGCATTATTTCAAAGTACTATTATTTCAAACTTAGTTCTATACAGCCTTAAGTACTGAAAGTCATGAAAAAAAAAAACATATTCACTCCCAAATCAGCAACTTCTGTAAAACAACAAATTTCCTTAGGCTGTTGCAGGCTGGCTTCTGACCAAGCCATTCAACAGTAACAACCCTATTAAAAATCTGTAATGAAATTCAGTGTGGAATGGAACAGTTGACTGGTACAATATTCTTAGATTTTGTAAATGGTTTTGATGCTGAAAAAATGACCAATTTGGCCCCTATACTTTTTACTTAAGAGAACTCTTTCCCAGTCTACAAGTTTCAATGCTTATACGTGCACTTCGAAAATTCATAGTTTTGTAGTTTTCTTATGAAATACTTTATTGAAACTAAAATAAAGTATTACCATGCTGCTTGCTCTTTTCTTTAATTGCCTTTCCTCCTAGCAATAAATGTCCCCCCCCCCTAGTGGGCCTTCACTCAAGCAGTACTTGCACTGTCAGTGGCTGGCTTCACATTGGAAGAGCTTTCTTCTGCTAATTGCATGCCGGACTGTCACTCCCAGTGGGAGGTATTTTTTCCACCTGTGATTAGCCGAAAGTACTTCCAATGTGAAGCTACATCTGCTTTTATTTTGCTAGCCTTACCTGGCTTCTAGGGGCTGCAGCTGGTGCAGTCATTAGAAGCTGGGTTTGGTGAGCATGTATGAGATTTGATTGTCTTTTATTCTGTTATTATTTTTCCTGCATGTGTAAATGAATATGGTGTGTGGACTGCCGATCTGAACTGCAGCACTCCTCAGGTGGAAAAGGTAGGAGCTGTCAATGTTGCCGCCTCACCTGTATATCATATATAATATCTGTTTTATTAGACAGTTCTAAGTCCAGCAGTGGCCCACCTCCATTTAATTATTCTACAACTTGTCAAAGGTATTGCTGGTAGACAGAAAAAAGATCACCTACCTTTGTCCGAACCACTAATTTAAATGTCACTGTAATGGTTTCTATTCCCTTCCTTATGAAGACTGAGCACTCAGATCCACAGAGAGAGAGAGAGAGGCACACACACACACACACACACACACACACACACACAGCATACTCGGTAGTAAAATTTTCTGCCACTGGGCATGTGCAGCAGCTTCATTCCACCCTTTATACTGCATGTTGTAGCTGTTGGCAAGGCTGTATTGGGGGTTTCCGGGCAACTGGAAAACCCCCCTGCATTTGCCTATTTAAACTACACCAAGAATGATGTATAGAAAGTAAATCTGCTCTCTGAGGGCCTCTCTTAGAGATGTATGGAACGCAGTCATATCTGCCCCTGGATTGTCTATATAACACAAATGTGTTCTGTACATACTCCCGTATGCAGTGTTGTATGCCTCTAGTGGTGTGCCATTCCCCTATCCATATGCTGGGTTTGCTACTCATCATTGATGCACGCCCTAGCTGCAAAAGATACATCTGAAAAGAGGTGTATTTCTGCTTATGTTCACTTTTGCATAGTCTGCAGTTCTCTTGCCATGCCCGTATGTGAGAGCACCCAGTTAGAACCTGGTTACACTTCTTCATTTGTAAGAGGAGATGTGATAGAAATGTGTCTCTGAATCGTCTGTACAGACCACAGGTCTGGATCATGTACAGTACGAAAACACACAAAATTCTCCCTGCAAACAGATGCACATTCAGCCCCCGATCTATTACAGAGATATGGTCATCCCATGCAAATTGAATTTGGGTGACAAATCCAACTCTCCGAGTCTGATTTCTCTGAGTTAAACTATTATTGCCCAGATTTATCAAGCCTTGGAGAGTGATAAATAGCATGGTGATAAAGTACCAGCCAATCAGCTTGCAACTGTCATTTTTCAAACACAGCCTGTAACATGGCAGTTAGGAGCTGATTGGCTGGTACTTTTTCACTGTGATATTTATCACTCTCCAAGGTTTGATAAATGAGCCCCTTAGACTCTAAATCAGCGTCAACTGGAAAAGGCCACATTCACACCTTGCCAGCAGGAAAGGATGTCACACGTGCAGCGTCTGTAGGGTGTTACTATGGAGCTAAGCAGTTCTGCCTTCTATATTGTGTCTTGGCACTACAAGACGGGTACCATAGTATAACATCTGATAGCTGTTACACTGAGCACATTTTATTCTAGGTGACCATTTTCGTTTTTATCATTCTATAACCTGTACTCATAAGCTTGAACATCCAATTCCTGCAGTTCAGGGCTAATCTCCTTACTGCATTTCCGCACTTTCAATATGTCCTCAGCTGGGAACATCGTAAGTGCTACAACACCTCTGAATGAGAACACATTAAACTGTTATCTACCAGGGGATCTGCAAACTCTTCAAAGCTCAAGGAAATTAAGATACTAAAAACATTTTTCTTATAAATTCAGTCTATAAACAAATGCTTATTTACATAAGCCATAGTCACAGCGCATTATAGATGAGGATAAAAAATAAATAATTACACATTGGATTATTTCATTTATCACCCACATTCCCGCATATTATCTCTGAGTCCGACAGCTTTGCGTCCAATCCTGGATGCTAAAAATGCAATACTTGTGATTTCCATCATCTTGCATCATCTTGCTGGAAATGTACAGTATTCACATCTTGTATTAGTTTCTAGACATTACTTGATAATCTCCTTTACCAGTTCTACCAACAAACAAATCTATTCAGGGTGCAGCTAAGCAGCTTATGCATATTTTCCAGACAATAAAAGACCTTGTTTGATTAACTGTGGGAGGACAGTGCTGCTGAGAGACATGATTCTTCTTGCCCATTGCAACAATATCTCAGTTATTTTTATTTACAAATGTTTTTCTGCAATAAAAAAGTGCATCTCTTGCCAACAATAAAAACTATTTTGTAAAAGTAAGGGTCACCTTAATTTTTTTTAAATGAAATGCAGTAAAGTTTTGTGCAAAATATGTCATGAAGGGGTTTATTCAGAGTTGATCGTACTACTCATATGCTGTGGCCCTACCGTGAGATTGTAATTCAATTGCGATCACATCAAACAGAGGTAGACCCCTGCAGTGCAACTTGGCTGTGAATGCAGGCGGTCCAGTGCCATGTTTCCTTTTGCAGTAAACGCAGTCGACGTCATCAGGCTGCCCCGAAAATGGCCATGATACGCCTGCGTTTCTTCCTCTCCTCCCCCCAATGCAGCATTGCCATCCACGGATCCCTGTTGCCTATCGATCATGAAACGATTGCATCCTTCTGGGATGCGATTGCATCATGCCAGCCCACGCATGAAAACTGCGGCCGCTGCTGGTGCGCAGATGGCAAAAACATGGCCTTCAGACAAATCGCAGCCATATCAATCAGCTCTGAATAAGGCACAAAGTCCTCTACAAATTTAATTAAACAAACACTATTTTGATGTCTAATGTTAAAAGCCGTTAGAGGAAAATGCACATTATAAGCTCAGCATAAACATAATGGATTGTACATTACAAACTCAGCAGCTGAACTCTGCGCCACATATGGTGACCTGTGACACATTGTTGATGGTAGATACGATTTATTCCGACCGCAATGTGATGCCAAAAACAATTAATTAATACTTTGGTCAGTTCAATCTCCATAAAGGTGGACTGGAATCAGGCCCTCCCCCATATTTTGCTACACAGCCTGGCAATGCTGTGTTATGCCCTTGCCTATCAGTTTTGTAACAGGAGAAACTAGTGTTAATTTTTGTCTAATCCTCTCCTACACCACTCTACTACCACCCAGAAGCCCCTACTTTGCTCTCCTTAAGATGCTTGGCAGATGACCCCCCACAGAGCGAAGACCCCACATACTCATGAGAGGTCCCACACTGATCTACTGAAGAGGCTCAAAGTGGACTGAGTGACAGGCAAAGCCCATTTGGGGGCAGGGGCGGTCAGCATTCCAATGCAGACTTCCAGGCCTCATCTACAGAACTGCGACAGCCAATCAACTACAGGGTTACTCAGATAGCCAGTGGTCTCGTAGATGATCTGATGCTGCATCTTTAGACACAGCACTCAAATCTGCAAGTCAGCAGGACGTGTCTGCTTCCCTCGGATGCCTCCTTTGGCATTAGCATATTTTCACATTGCCGCAGCTATGCAAATATAGTTCATCTCTGGCCCAATATTAAAACATGCTGAAACATGCAAAATCATTTATCTTTAATTCTGGTAACCCTAATCCAACTTTACTAACCCTGGCTTGTTGTCCATACTTAAGCTGGGTACACACACTGGATGACTTTTTGAACGATATGGCCGATTCCTACATTTCTGAACAACATATCATTCAAATCGTACAGTGTGTGCACACTATGTCATCACCAATACACACTCCCGTAGGTCATTAACGAGGTCTTCTGATGTCTGTACATGCAATTTTGGCAATGTCGTTGACGACTAGGGCCATATCGTCCAGTGTGTATGCTACAAACAACGAACGACGAATGGAAGGTTAAATTTGGCTGAAACCAAACAATTTGGTGGCGTCGGCCGACTCCTGTATATCATTTGGTCGTTTATAAAATTGCTCAGTGTGTGCGCACAATATCGTTTGTCAGGGACTCCGGGAAGTTTAAGGGAAATCATCCGCCAATATAATTCATGGTGAAAGTTGTCCAGTGTGTACCCATCTTAAATGTTTTGACCCTGGTTTTTTGAGTATGATTTTGGAATATATTTCTTCCATATGCACAAACAGTTGTATACAGTAGTTTGGTGCTTGTAGCTACTGTACATGTGCCTATGGGGGTCATTCAGATCTGATTGCTGCTGTGCATTTTCACACAGCGGGTGATCAGGTACTAACTGCGCATGTGTATGCGTTGGACAACAACAAAGGGCATTGCCGGCCAGCGACAGGATGATGTGGAAATTCTAATCGCACTGGCGTTCGCAAGGTGATTGACAAGAAGAAGCCATTTGTGGGTGGTGACCATTTACTGGGAGTGTTTGGAAAAATGCAGGCATGGCCAAGCGTTTTCAGGGAAGGTGTGTGATGTCAGCTCCGGCCCCAATCAGCCTGATTCTATCGCACTGTAGGAGTAAGTCCTATGCTGCGCAGATACTGCACAAAGTGAATTTTAGCAGCTCGGCGTAGACATAGGATCACACACTTGCACAGCGAATTTACACTTCCCCTGGAGGCGGCAAAATTAGCAGCCCAGTGATCAGATCTGAATCACCCCCAAAGTGCAAAGTACAAATCCTATTAATCATGTCACTAACCCCATCAATTGAATTGCTTTCTATAGAGATTTTGACCACCTTTCCACAAGTATTGTTGGGGAGGCCCAAGACTTGCTTTGGATCAGTAATAATTAACCCCCCCTCTCCTGCTTCATTCCAAGAAAGAAAATGTTTAAACCTTCAAAACTGTTAGAACCACTTGAGAAGCGCACAGTACTGTATATTAAAAGGAAAATGCAACTGCTTTTCTATATTTCCGTATTCCTTTCTAACATTTCTGAAATATGAGTATAATAGAATGTAAAAGTCAATTATGTAAATTTAAGTCATTTTTCAAGAGTACACAAAAGAATTGCATAAACAAGCTCAAATATTTTTGCTGATAAGCTTTGATTGCTCTTGTAGCTTAAGTGACAGTTTGCTGACAATAAGTGAAGTGCTAACTGTGTGATTATTTAACTGCCTGAATTGCATTGACCTTTTAAAATTTCACTATGCTTCAACAATTTCATATTTACTGTAGCGTTGCCTCATTTGCACTAACACAAAGATGCAGTGCGAACCCTGATTTACGGTGTATGCACAGTATTGAATAGTAATATTAAGTGTCAGATATGCATATCATATTTATTACGTGATAAATAGCCTACACTATAAATTGAATTTATAGTGCCAACATACTCTGCGGGGTTGTACTGAGCTAAGAGTGCATACTGGTCACGCTGTAACAGATTAATCAAACTTAGAAGCCTGCTTGCAAGCACATCTGCTATTCTCATATGGAGATGCTTTCACGTTGGATGTATGAGTTCCATTTCACATATTGCTGCATCTGACACCACAATCGTTCTACATCAGGTTGACATGAACATCACGTCTCTATTCTGTGCCTCCTATCTATTACCTTCCCCTCATTGTGACACCACTATTGTCTTATGCAGGCGTGGAGTAAATACAAAATCACACAAGTGGATAGGTCACTGACTTACACAAGATCGGTATTATCATCCGTAATATCTTCTTCTGTGAATTCTCTGATGACCTGATATCACAAGTGAGAGATTAACATTAAAAATAATAAGGTGCTCGAATACTAGTCAAAAACGAGTTGGGTATGTGTGACCGGTGGTCACAATACCAATGGCGTGATCCTGACATTTAGATGCCTGGTGGAGGTGGGGCAAGCACAACGAAGCCCCTTGCGGGCTCGCTGCGGGCTCGGTGGCGAGCACAGATTCTATTCCCACTCTATGGGTGTCGTGGACACCCACGAATGGGAATAGTTCCTGTTGGTCGGCATGCCGACCGTCGGGATAGTGAGGGTGCGGGATGTAGGTGCCGGTATTGTGTCATAACTACATTCCGTCAAAAACGCATTAAACATAATAGGCTAGCTTAAATACAGCCACTAGTAGTGCTACAGTAGGTGAAGTGTATGAGGTAGACTGAAGTTATTTTTATTGCCTGTTTCTAATGTTTTTATATATACATCTTATTACTTTTTAAGATTGTATATTATACCACTACATTTGTTTCGTCTGTAAATTGTGAAGCAAATAGTTTTTTTTGTGTGTCCTTCATAGGGGTTACTTAACCTCCAGGACACTGTGAAATTATTACACGGCGAGTCACATTATTATGACCACCTCCTATATTTGACGTCGGCAGCGCGTAGCCTATGAAGTACGTCACAAGTCGTGCGCTGGCTGGTTGGATATATAATGTGTGCGATAGGCCGTCTGCACACATATCACTCATTGCTGTCATGGGTAAAAAGGGAGATTTATCCGAGTTGCAAACAGGAAAGATTATCGGCTTTCGGGCCAAGAGTGGCAGTATTTCTGAAACAGCGCAGTTTGTGAACTGTTTGCGTTCTGCTGTGGTGAAGGTGTATTGTGACTGGACAAATGGCACCATTGCAAATAACCAACATGGAAACTGCGGAGCACCACGTGCCATTGGTGTGAGAGGTGAACGTCGGCTACAAAGGTGCGTGAGGGCCAACCTACACACCACAGTGGAGCAGCTCACCATTAAAATGATCCTGGGTGCTACCAGACATGTGTCAAAAATGACAGTTCAGCCCATATAGCTGCAGCTGAGCTAAACTAAAAATGTGTAGGCTCTCTATCCAAATTTTGAAGGGGATTCTCCAAGTCTCTAGAAAAACAGAGGGGTATTCCTAGTACTAACAAAAGGATGCATGTCATCATTAATTCCCAATATCTTTGTCAATCTACCATATCATCAACAAGCCTCCATCTCTTCTCTTCCACCAATCCCATATCATTATGCCTAATATAAACACCAAGTATCGTCGTGCCCCCTCATCAATACGCCATATCACCTCCTCCATTGTTCCCTTGTATAATCAGGTCAGTATTAATCCCCCATATCATAAATTAATGCCCTACAACTGTCTCCAATCCCATTTCTCATCATTGATTCCTTCCTATCATCATTGATCATCTACAGCTACAAGGCACATTAGCAGATTATACCAGTGACGTGCGGTGGGGTGAGGCAGAGCCTTAACTGTGATACTAACATTTGTGCCAGAGTTTTTACTGTATAAATTATATGGAAAATACAAAGAATTTGTTTGAAATATCTACTTTATATTATTCTAATCATGAATACCAAGGTGTTATAATAAAAAATACACTTTTTAATGATACTACAAGAAAACATAGAAAAGTATATACAACAGATATGATTGCACTGATCCCAAATAGATTTCCTACTCTCTAGAGGAATTGCGGTGGGCAAAGAGCTTTTATTCTAAAAGCAATAGGGTCCCAGTAGGATAACACGGCACCACCGCAAGAGGCTTGTTTCCTTGGAGGTTGAGTAGGGAGTTCAACAGTGAATCAGTCACAAACAGCATCCATGTCATCCAAACTAATTAAAGGGGGTATAAATATCTGTTCAGGAGGAATCCATGTCAGCCAAGCTTTTCTCCGAAATGCGTCGTTTGGACGACATGGATGCTCTTTGCCCACTGCAATTCCTCTAGAGGGTGAGAAATCTATTTGGGATCAGTGCAATCATATCTATTGTATATACTTTTCTATGTTTTATTGTAGTATCATTGAAAAAATTTTTTTTTATTATAACACCTTGGTATTCATCTTTGTTATAAGAGCACCTATGCACATATTTTTTTCTCTCATTTGATTATACCAATAGGGATGTGGTGTTCCCTTATTTATATGTGACAGCTGCCTTTTATAACATTTATTTCACATTTTAGAATATTTATTACCCTTTGAATTATTCTAATCATTTTTATAGCCAAAACTCTGGAGTAAAAAGTCTGTGGCAGGTGAGGCGGTGCCTCCCCTGTGTATCCTTTCCACACATCTCTGAACGAAACTCTCCAAATTTCCAGGAGTTTATACTGCTGCACCTGTGTATAATACCCAGATGTACCCCGTGGCTCATATATTGCGTGTAAATCTGGATCTGGTGCTAGCCTGTGCCTCCTGAGCAATTAAGCTCACCGAAAGTTCCTGGATTATACCCATGCTGCCCTAGTAGTTTTGCCCATGCTTATCATATACCCAGTATTCCTAGGACAGTCCTGGATAAAGTCAATAAGATTTGATGCCAGATGGATGTAATATTAGGAAAATAAGGCGAACATTTATTAAGCAGTGATAAGAGCGGAGAAGTGAGCCAGTCATCAACCAATCAGCAGCTCTGTATAATTTTATAGTATGCAAATTACAGCTGTTACTTCAGTGCTGATTGGTTGCCATGGGCCACATCTTCACTGGCTCACTTCTCCGCTCTTATCACTGCTTAGTAAATGTACCCCTAAGACTCTTACAGTGAGTATTCCAAATAGGCAGCATGGGATAGTTTTTATCACTTGAGTCTTCTGTGTCCTATGTATAGGAGCCCTATCCTTGCCCACTGTAAGATGTTGGGTTACATTACACATGCATACTGGCTAACTACTACTAATATATTTGTCTCTTCCACACATTTTAATAAATTACATCTTCTGTTAATCCTTGTTTAATATCATTGGTTTGTGCTGCATATTTCATTAGATTGTGCACCCAGTAAAATTAAAGATGCATACTGTGTAGAGGCAATGGCTAGTACTGCTGTCATGTCATTAATTCCCCTTATAATCATGTCCCACAAACCCCCTATATTATGCCCCACCCAATCTCACCCCATATCATTAAATCCCCCATTAAACTCACCTCATTACCTCATTCAATTCCACATAGTAGTGCTCCTAATTCATATTATGCCAAGCAGAACTGGATGGTGTATATTATATTGTGCACTACACCAGTTTGCATAATCTGCAACATAACTTGGTAAGAGGCCAGAGTTTAAATTTTAGTATGAACATTTACAATGACATTTTTAAAGCCATACTGTAATATAATTTATTCCTACAGTATGAAAATGCACTCATCTGTATGCCAATATATGGATATACAGTTGTTTGTGTTTGGACCAAATAGACTTGATATAACTGCAATTTAGCTATAGTATAATAGGTACAGTATGATACTGATCCCGTATAGTACTATTTCAATCCAAATGATGTTTTGAAAAGTTCAAATTGGATAACGTATAATGAATTCCGACCGATACTACATTTCAAGAAAATAATGATTTTATCAGCTTCCATTAAAGGCTAGAGTTTAAAGCAGCAAGCCCACATATATATTTTATTCCTTTAAATATCAGGTTAAATATCAGTGCAAGCATCTTCCTACAAATAATTAACTCCTTTCAAATCTCTCTCGAGGGCAAAGAAAAATGGCTGCCAGACGCGGAAACTCAGTTTGTGCAGACTAACAAATCACAACATGTCATGTGATGGTAGAGGGTGTATAAAAAATGTATTAGAGCACAGAAAGAGCTCAGGGCGGTGAACCATCTGCTCAGTACATGAGGTGCCATGTGACTGTGGTTGCCACGGTAGTCCTTAAGTATATATCAGTACTAAAATAAAACATTCACCTTCTAGCTTGTCCAGAGGTGTAATTATTGACAGTGCAGCGGGTACAATGCACTGAGGCACCTATGGACTCAGGGGCACCCCACTATAGGCACAGTGCCAGATTAAAGAGGAAGGACTAAGTGCATATGTCCCTGCCACCGGGCAACTGCATCACCCAATTGACCTACTCTCCATGGTGAAGCTGACTGACACTGAGCTATGCCGACCAATGAGCAATAAAAGTGTGTTCAGGCTCAATATATAGACACTGTCTGTGCAGACTGTGAGGTAAATTTACTAAGATGGGAGTTCTATTTAAAATGGGATGTGGCCTATAGCAACCAATCAGATTCTACTTCTCATTTATCTAGCATCTTCTAGAAGATAATACCTGGAACCTGATTGGTTGTTATGGGCAACATCCCATCTTAAATAGAACTCCCATCTTAGTAAATTTACCCCTGTGATGGAAG
The DNA here is from genome assembly GCF_028390025.1 of Pseudophryne corroboree. Classification (NCBI taxonomy): domain Eukaryota; kingdom Metazoa; phylum Chordata; class Amphibia; order Anura; family Myobatrachidae; genus Pseudophryne; species Pseudophryne corroboree. Next base: position 726,766,460 of record NC_086448.1, on the reverse strand, counting down.
TGGGCTGAATCTTTGGTTCAGTGATTAGAATCACATTCTCACAGTATATGGACTTGGATGAATTTTTTGTGCTCACTGTTCACACATGGATTTTTCCATGTTCTCCTGCTTCTGCCAATAGTTAGTAAACATACAGTATGTCACATACTGGTAGTCTATTTGGATTCCCACTAAAACCATTCCAGGATTGTGTCTGTGTCTGCATTATTACAGTAACACTACTTATAAAGCTCTGTGGCATTTACTCAGGATCTTGGAGGTACTGTACATCAGATTGTTTTGTTGACAATTTGATGTCTCGATGTTGTATACAGAATTCTAGATGGTTTTATTATTACAGTGTTTATTGCAATGGGGTTTAAATAGTTCCATTGGGAAAATAAATTCAAGTTAATGAAATAAGTATGAATTCTCAGATCATTTATGAATAACACAAGTGTGCAAGCTATTTCATCTGTAGCTTTCATGTTCTTATTTACAAAATACATACTGTAAGTTGTATTTGTTACTCTGATTTACAAAATCTGCAATACATTAATACACCTGCTGTAGTTCTACATAGTACTTGCCTATAATTATCAGTTTATTTTACCTATTGTTTGTTTGTACTGTTATTAGCTTCTTAAGTTTGTATAAAGTAAAATATATTCTCTCGTGTAGAGTTACATGGTAATAGACACCAGTAAAAGGTTCAGTGCTGTACATACAGTAGCAAATATAGGGCCTGATCCAGGAATTTTTACATTTGCCCTGCATTTACTGCCTGATTGACAGGCAGAGGCGTTCATGGGGCAGGAGGGGTGACGGAAACGCTCCATTTCCAAGGTGGAGACGGAGCATTGCGGGGGTGGCGGCAGTGAAATGGGGGCGGCGGCATCCAAACGGGGGGCTTGGTGTCAAAAAGATGGTGGCGGACATGCTGCCGTCGCAGCCAGGCTGTGCCGGCAGGAGGCTTCTCTACCTTCTGCGACCACATTCTTCTTTTATCAATATACACTCCAAGGTTCAGTTATACTTAATTTTAGATATTGTACCATATAAAAGGTATTTTGACTCACATTACATAATAAATGTTAAAAAAAAAATAGACACACGATAAAATATATAATGAAACACTGACAGCACTGGAAATCGCACATAAGTTCTAAATTATTAAGAAACAATCCTGTAACTATTTTTACAATTTTTAATTGAATCATTATTGGACAAAAATAAGATACTGTATAACAAGAGAGACAAATAGAAATCAGACATAGGGGGACATGTACTAAGCAGTGATAAAAGTGGAGAAGTGAGCCAGTAGTGGAGAAGTTGCCCATGGCAACCAATCAGCATTGACGTAACATGTAAAATTTGCATACTATAAAAGTATACAGAGCAGCTAATTTGTTGCCATGGGCAGCTTCTTCACTGGCTCACTCCTCCACTTTTATCACTGCTTAGTACATGCCCCCCATAGTTGTGAAAGGAACATCAAGCTATAACAATCGGAGCATCTTCCAACAGTTGTTGGACCTTGTACCATTGGGTGGAGTGAAAACAATCATGCAACTGATGCTTGATATTGGTAGACAAAGGGGGATATTCAATTGTTTGAAAAGTCAGTTGGGTGTCTGTTCTAATAGACAGGACAAAACAGACACCCATCCGACTTTTCAAACATTTGAATTCCCCCCAAAGAGTCAATATACCCTTCTCATAATTAAAAAATCAAAATTGTGTTGTGGTATTCTCTTTAGTAATGTAGCTTCCAGTCAATCCATGCAGAAGATATGAAATAAAATAACATGGAATTAAGTCATATTAGGGAGCTCATTCTGAATCTACATATAGAATGCATTTTCATCAAATCTTCTTTTAATACTCTACTGCCCATTTACCTGACTCAATAACTTCATAAATCAGTAAGTCACTGTGTCCTGTTGTTATTCTGGCATTAACTAACATCTGTAATCTACCTGCCTCCTGTCACTGGTATGTTTTATTCATTATTCAAGCAATATTACTACTATCCTGAACAAAAGTGCCTCTCTAATCACTATCTCATCTCATAAATACAATGTCTTTCAATTCTCTTCAAAGGTTTTATTGTTCTTGCTTTATATAATTCCTCTCATCACAGAATCTATCAGACCCCTTTCAGTCAACACAGACACCAAACTGCAAAATCTAAAGGTCACTACTTGCTATTTTCCTGTAGCTGATGCATTTCACGGGTGGTATTCATGTGACCGGCGGTCGGGAAACCGACAGTCACATGACCTCCTCCACCATCCCGACCTCTCACTATCCTGATGCCGACCAACAGGGACTATTTCCACTCGTGAATGTCCACGACACCCATAGAGTGGGAATAGAACCCGTGGCGACCACAGGTCGCCACAGAGCCCGCAAGGGGATTTGCTGCACTAGCCCCTCCCCGCCGGGATCCCGGCGTCGGCATGCTGGAGTGGAGAAGTGAGCCAGTGAAGAAGTTGCCCATGGCCACCAATCAGCTGCTCTGTATAATTTTAAAGTATGCAAATTATAAAAATGTTACTTTAATGCTGATTGGTTGCCATGGGCAACTTCTCCACAGGCTCACTTCTCCACACTTTTCATTGCTTCATGAATAGACCCCTTAGTTCCATAGCTCTTCTAGTCTTAGTTCCATGACTCTTCTCTGTCTCTCTCTCTCTCTTTAGCATTTGTCTTGGACAACTAATAAGCGCCTATAGATGTCAATGTCATCTCGAAGTGGTGACACCCAAAGTTATTTTTCTTCTCAGGATCTTTCAGGATCTCAGTGGTACAAAATGTCTTCTCACCATTTCATCTTGATGTTCACTTTCCACCTTACACTCAATTGTTGACAAACTGAGCTAACAATCTTCCCACCAGTCTAGGGGGTATATTTACAAAAGTCAAAAAAGTCCTCAATCAAAGAGGATGTATCAGGCGCTCCTAAAAATTAGTTCCACACAAATTTTCTAGTACACCTGTGCTTTTGGTAACAGCTGCTCTCATGTGGTGTTCTGAACACCAAATAACAAATAACCAATACTGTCTATAAAAATAAACAATTCAGAGAGCGCATGAATGTACATGGAAAAAAATAACAATTTAATATAGAATAGATCAATTAAAATGCCATGTTGCTATATATTAAAAAACATATATCATAAAAACTGTACTAGTGGAGACCTCTGAAATAATGGTAGGGAAAGTTTATCTCATTTTATTTTTAATTTATGGTAGCTATCTAGCTATATTTTTTGTGTTTATTTAATAAAGATAGCCAGAGACTCTAATTGAGCTATTTGTGCTTTAAGAAGAGAGTATTGACTGCATAGGAGAGAAAAGAGTTAAACATCTGGGGAGGGGTGGACCTAGCTGTTAGGAAAGTACAGCCTTTAAGGGGAGGGCTTGATATATATAGGGAAGGCGAGGCCATTTTAAGTCTCTTGGTGATTTGGTTTTATGCAAGACAGTGCTGCGTCTCCCTAGGAAAAGGGGGACAAAGCCTGATAATGCAGAGGAGACAAAGATCCCCTTTTGAAGGGATCTGCATCACTGGGAGAGGCACAGGCGATCCTCTGCAAATCATCTGGCTGTGAGTACTGGTTGTATTAAGGGCCAGTTAGCACAGCTTCCTGCATATGACAGGTTTTAGAAACCATTTATTGTGGTCAGTTTCCCCCTCCCCTCTGTATCGCAGCGGACACACCGCTGTGAGGCGGCCGGGATCCCTCCCGCAAAGTTTCCCCTAACAGGGAGGCGCCCTGCGGGACCTGATCGAGCGGTCCCAGCGCGCCCAGCCAGCGGGAGATCCCAATGCCGTGCGGCGGTGCACATGCCCTCAGCCGCCGGAGGCGGGGAGCAGGGGAGAGACGCGGCAGTGAGCACGCAGCTGAGGAGATTTACTCAGCTGCGGGCAGGCACTGAATGGGTGCTAATCACCAGCGGCCAGGGGGAGAGCCGCGTCCGGGACATTACCAGCGTGCGGGGAGACACTGTATGGCGCCGCTACGGGACTTGGTGTGAAACGGTCTCGTAGCGCATGCGCACACCAGAGACGCCGCAGTGTTTCCGGGCGGCTGTAGGAGAAGTTCTCCTCAGCTTTGTGTGGGGGAGAGGCCGCTCAGTACAATAGCGCGCCTCCCCATATGGTTAGAATTATTAAAAAGGTCTTAATAGTCAGCTATCTTAAATATCCCAAACGAGCGCCATTTACGGGGAAGGGATAGCCCCCCCCCCCCCTGTATAGATCAGAGGGATGTTTTATGTGTGCCAATAGCTCCCTCTAATGGCGAAAAAGTATATGCAGAAATGTGAGGATCTACTTTACAAAATAATCCTTTGGACTATTGTATGTCCAAAGGACTTCTATTATAAAGATCCTGAAAGGAATACAACGAAGCAAGCGGATACCAACTCTACCGCGTAGCTGAGTTACAGTTAAGGGTGTATATCGGCATGTCGGCTGGTGGTTTAAACGTTTTTCCCCCATTTATTTATATATATACATTTCTCATGTTCTGGATTCTATGTAAAGAAGAGAACAGTAATTCCAGCCGGATCCGATAGCCTTGCTCCGTCATCACTCACAGCCTTTCTCTTCCTAGTTAAAAGGGTGGCAGTGCTGTGAAATACCCTGGTACGGGGTTTTAACCAACATGTCTAAAGCAAGGACCCTACACCTGGAAACAGTGCTCCGCATAGGTCATGGCAAAGGACTTGGCAGATGGAATCTCCAGGTGAATCGCAAAATCACGCATGCAGCACTAGAAAAAGGCTGCGAGATTTATATATATATTCATTTATAAGCTAGGATCAGACCGGTTACGGCAGGGGAGCACGGTCGCTGCGTATTCCACGCGGGGTGCCCGGCGTGCGCCGCAGGTGGGGGCCGCCCCCCCCCCCCCCCTTTTTTTGTTTTATCTTCCACAGAGGACCGAGGTGACAGGGATTTGGCAGACTTCGTGATTGACGATGATTGGAAGGATGACGACGAAGAATCCGGGTCGGAGAGGTCGACGGCATCCGGTGAGTTGGGACAGTCTTTATCAAATTCCGCCGCGAGCTCGAGTTCGCGTAACTCTTCATCCCCCTCCTCATCCTCCTCTTGGGCATCGCAGACGTCCGACGCTGATAGTACTGCTAGGACACGGAAGGAGACTGAGAAACTTGCCAAAAGGGCGGCAAAGCAGCAGAAGAGGCGTAAGCGGCAGGCGAATGTGGGAAGAGGAGCGTAGGGCGAAGAAGAGGCGAGATCTTCCGGGGGTAGTGCGCTGCGGGTATACGGCAGTGACGCGGGGCCTGCGAGATAGCTGCCGCAAACAGATACGTAGGGGTGACTTTGTAGACTATTTGGTTTGACTAAGGCCATGAAGAAGGATTACAAAGCGGCGGCCGCTACAAAGGGCATGGGGGCGGAAGCTTCCAGGTCTTTTGATAAATGGCTGGCCGGATTGGGGTGTTTGCGGCTTGCTATTTGGAGGACAGGCCGGAAGAGCACGTGAATATCACCCGGTACCTTCATCTAGTGCACGACATGCAGCGCACATCCTGGGGTTCGGAATGGCGGCGATATGACCAAGAGTTTCGGGAGAAGCAGGACAGGTTACGGGTCATGGACTTCGCGTTCAAAGACCTGGAGGTCTGTCTCAAAGTGACCCGGGCATCCCAGCGGGAGGACGAGACCCAGGAACAGGGTACGGGGGGGCGCCGCGGGGGGTCGTCAGCGCAGGGAGCGGGCGCGGACGGGGCATTTGCCAAAACAGGCGGATTGGCCGTTCGCATGGGCGGGCGGTCTGCCCCTCGGGGGAAATGCTTCGCTTTTAACAGCGGAGCATGTTCATTGACAAACAGTGCCGTTTTCGCCACTCTTGCCAGCAGGGCGGTGGAACCCAACCAGCCTCCTCTCGTTCCAAAGGGGGACGACAGGGCAATCGGGGGAAACAACCCTACCCTAAGCAGGCCGCGAGCGGGACCGCTCAGCAGGGCACCAGCGCCAGTTAAGTTGGAAACTATGGGTAAATGGTTGGGTCTTTATCCTAATAAACGGGATGCAAATTTTTGGTTAGATGTTTTTAAGTTCGGGTTCCGCTTGCCTGTTGCAAGCGAGATGTCCGTGCGTGCGCACAGAACCTTCAATCCGCCCGAGCTTCGCCGATGGTGTTGCGGGAAAAGTGGATAGGGAGCTCAGGTTGAGCAGGATGGAGGGGCCGTTTAAGTCAATCCCGGTGGATGACTTGGTCATCTCCCCGGTTCGGGTGGTGCCAAAGAAGACTCCGGGCGCCTTTCGGCTGATTCAGCATTTTTCTTACCCGCCACGAGCGTCGGTCAGCGACGCCATACCACCGGCTTATTGCTCGGTGGTGTATCAGTCGTTCGACGAGACGCTAGGTATGGTCCGCAGCTACGGGAGCGGGGCCCTCATGGCTAAGATCGATGTTGAGTCAGCTTTTAGATTACTGCGGCATCCTGTCTATCAATTTTGGGGGAATGAAATTGACACCGTGGCGGGAGAGTGTAGCCCGCCCCAGGACGAAGTGTCAAAGCTCCGCGAAACTATTTGCCGTTTCAACGGCTCGCGTAAAGTCACGCTGCGGCAGGCTCAGTCCGTGCGGGGCATGCTGAACTTTGCTTGTCGGGTGATACCGATGGGCAGGGTTTTCTGCAGGAAGCTCGACAGAGCTGCAGCGGGGTGTGCCAGGCCGCATCATTTCGTTCGTTTGTCCTCTGAGTTAAAAAGGGATTTGGCCGTTTGGGCTTCATTCCTGGAGGAATTCAACGGGGTGAGCATATGGCAAGCGCCAGCCATTGACAGCGAGAGTTTGCAGTTTTTTACCAATGCTGCGGGTTCCTCTGGATTCGGCTGTCTTCTGTAGGGATCGTGGTGTGCGGCATCTTGGCCGGCGAAGTGGCATAGCGAAGGTCTTAAAAAGGATCTGGTGCTGCTGGAGCTTTTTTCCCATTATGGTGGCGCTGGAAGTTTGGGGCGATCGGTTGGCTAACCGCAGCATAGTGTTCAGGGAGTTAATCTGGCCGTGGTACATGCGATTAATAACCAAAGGGCGAAATCGCTGGTGGTACTACGGGTTCTTGTACAACTGCTTTTCACTTGCTTGCGTAAGAACCTATAGTTCCGGACGCAGCACGTGCTCGGGTTGGAAAACGAAATCGCAGACGCGTTGTCGCGTGGACAGTGGGAGAGATTTCGGGGGTTTGGCTCCCAAGGCCGAAGAGCAAGGTTTTCACTGTCCCGGTTATGTTTGGCAGGTGACCGTACCGGACTGAAGGGTTTAGCGTTGCGGTCAATCGCGCCGGACACGCGCAAGGTGTACGGACAGGCTTGGAGTGAGTGGGAGGAGTTTGTCCGGGGGCGGCAACATCAAGGTAAGAGCAGGCATCGGCTGTTGCTTTCTGTTAGGTGGCAGCGCTACGTCTCCGACAGGTCACGAGCAGTGGTTTCTCGGTACTTGGCAGGCATTTCTTTTTCTGCAAGCTGCGAGGCGTCCCTGACGTAACGAAAAGCGAAGTTCTGCGGAAGGCAGTGAAAGGGTGGGCGCGAGTTGCGCCGTCGCCACCAGATAGGAGGCGGCCATCGATGCGGCTTTGTTGCCGGCCGTAATAATGGCCGGAGGGCGAGTTGAGTCGTCCAGGTTTGAGACGCTTTTGTTTAGTTTGGCGTTCTCGATGGCTTTCCACGGAGCCTTTCGATTTTCTGAGTTGTTAGCGCCTTCCAAGAGAGCAGATTCGCGTTTGCTGGTCGAGGACTTGGTAGTGGGTGAGAGGTCCTGGCTGTGCAGGTTACGACGCTCCAAGACGGATCAGGTGGGGAGAGGGCGCTGGGTTACAATGGTATCAGCGCTGGAAGAGAGCGTTGCCCGGTGAGGCTGGCACTGCAATACGTGGGGGTGCGACCCGTTAAGGAGGGGTCTGGGCTGTTGCATTATGATGGGCTGCCAGTCACGAAATACCAGTTTCAATGGATGCTGAGTCGCTGTTTGGCGGGCCTGGGCCTCCCACCCACTGCTTTTGGTACCCACTCCTTTCGCATAGGCGCAGTGACGTCGGCTGCTGCGGCGGGCTACTCCAGAACGGATATACAGGCGGTGGGGCGATGGAAAGCAGCGAGTTATAGACGATATATTCGCCCCGTCGCATGAGAGGTCGGTTTGCGCTTGGTGCTTTGCGTAAAGTCGCAATGTATTATGCTGTTACAGTTCTGTGAATTTGTGGTGTTGTGCGTCTGTTGGTGTTACCCCTTTTGTTTTGTTTTTGTTTGTTATCCTACTCAGGGATTAGCTACTCGCCGTTGCTGGCATGAGTCGGCAGCGGGGGTCTGGAGTTATTTGCGATTTTTTGCCTGATTTGACGGACTGAATTCTAATCCATAATTCGGCTAATTTGGTCTAATCAGAGTCCCTCAGCAGGTCTTTACGTTTCACCTCCAGCTGAGTTATTACATGTGTTTCCCATTTGCCAGGAGCTCTGGAAGCGGCGGGGCATCACATCTGCTCCGGTGAGAGACCATCATTGTCGGATAGCGCTGGGGGGTTGCAGCCTAACCATAGGCTGTGGGAAGCATTAGTTCCATCTTGCACGTTTAAAACAAGGAACTTTACCATCTCCGTTTAAAGAGGAATAAAGTGGACCTGCTACGGTTCTATTGTTACATATGAGCATAACACCTGATTGGTGGGACATTGAACTTTGTTTCATTATTACAATTGAGGACTTTTTCCCTTATCGGATTGTTCTGGAATTATAAACTTTCCCTACCATTATTTCAGAGGTCTCCACTAGTGCGGTTTTTATGATATATGTTTTTTAATATATAGCAACATGGCATTTTAATTGATCTATTCTATATTAAATTGTTATTCTTTTCCATGTACATTCATGCGCTCTCTGAATTGTTTATTTTTATAGACAGTATTGGATATTTACAAAAGTGTGGGTCTTTAGAAGTAGAGATGTTGCCCATAGCAACCAATCAGATTCTAGCTATTATCTTATAGAAGGTGCTTGAAGATTAAAAAGTAGAATCTGATTGGTTGTTATGGGTAATATCTCCACTACTTAGTAAATAAAATATACGCCCTAGGTGTTATCCTTGACTCAGAACTGTCCTTTTTTCACACATTTGGGGGCAGATGTACTAAGCCTTGGAGAGTGGTAAAGTGAAGAGAGATAAAGTATTAACCAATCATCTCTTAACTGACATGTTACAGGCTGTGTTTGAAAAATTACAGTTGGGAGCTGATAGGTTGGTACTTTATCTCTCTCCACTTTATCACTCTCCAAAGCTTAGTACATCTGCCCCCTAATCTGTATCCAAACCCAATATTCAGAATTCCTCAATTCAACAAAAGACCTGGTGAGGCAGCGAATGAGGGATGATGTAATGAGGCTGCACGGCAGGCAGAGCTGGCCCATGGCCAGTACTAATGACGGGAAGGTGATAGGCTGGATGGTGTACACAGGACACCGTAAGGGGGTGCCGTCTGGATGGGGGAGAGGGAGATGCTGATGCTGGCTCATTACACACAAACACCTGCTCTCACTTGCCTCAGCCCCAGATGCAGAAGCTCCTGCTCTCCGTCTCCAAAGACTTTCACAGTTCCGCCATACTTAGTCTGTATGTGCATAATTTTACCCCCTCCTAGTCGTATATGCATTAGTGTGCCCCCCATCCTTTCCTAGTCTGCATGTGCATTAGCGTCCCCCCCATCCTTTCCTAGTCTGTATGTGCATTAGTGTGTCCCCCCATCCTTTCCCTGTCTGTATGTGCATTAGTGTGCCCCCCAATCTTCCTAGTCTGTATATGTATTAGTGTGCCCCCTCCTAGTCTGTATGTACATTAGTGTGCCCTCTTCTCTCCTAGGGGTAAATTTACTAAGCTCCCGATTTTGACCGAGATGCCGTTTTTTCATCAAAGTGTCATCTCGGTAATTTACTAAGCACTAATCACGGCAGTGATGAGGGCATTCGTAATTTTTTGCAAGTTCAGGTAAAAAATTACGAATGAATACACCATCGGTCAAAACGCGGCTGTTTAAGTATGAATCTCGGTCATTTACTAAGAAGTGCAAAGCAAAAAAAGAACAAACACTGCCGTGAAAAATTACAACTCGTAAAAAAGTGCTAAAAAAAACCAGACCTGCTTTTTTTATTCGTGATTGGATAGGCATGCACGGATCCATGAGATCCGTGCATGTATATCAGTGGGAAGGGGTGGGAAAGTTGTTATTTTATTAAAATAAATTGCGTGGGGTCCCCCCTCCTAAGCATAACCAGCCTCGGGCTCTTTGAGCCGATCCTGGTTGCAGAAATATGGGGAAAAAATTGACAGGGGTTCCCCCATATTTAAGCAACCAGCATCGGGCTCTGCGCCTGGTCCTGGTCCCAAAAATACGGGGGACAAAAAGAGTAGGGGTCCCCCGTATTTTTAAAACCAGCACCGGGCTCCACTAGCTGGACAGATAATGCCACAGCCGGGGGTCACTTTTATATAGTGCCCTGCGGCCGTGGCATCAAAAATCCAACTAGTCACTCCTGGCCGGGGTACCCTGGGGGAGTGGGGACCCCTTCAATCAAGGGGTCCCCCCCCCCAGCCACCCAAGGGCCAGGGGTGAAGCCCGAGGCTGTCCCCCCCCATCCAATGGGCTGCGGATGGGGAGGCTGATAGCCTTTGTTGTAAAAGAAAAGATATTGTTTTTAGTAGCAGTACTACAAGGCCCAGCAAGCCTCCCCCGCATGCTGGTACTTGGAGAACCACAAGTACCAGCATGCGACGGAAAAACGGGCCCGCTGGTACCTGTAGTACTACTACTAAAAAAATACCCAAAAAAACACAAGACACACACACCGTGAAAGTATAATTTTATTACATACATACACACATACATACATACTTACCTTAAGTTCCCACGCAGGTCGGTCCTCTTCTCCAGTAGAATCCAAGGGGTACCTGTTGAAGAAATTATACTCACGAGATCCAGGGGTGCAGGCTCCTCGGGAAATCCAGGGGTAATCCACGTACTTGCATAAAATAAGAAAACGGAAAGCCGAGCCACGAACTGAAAGGGGCCCCATGTTTTCACATGGGACTCCTTTCCACGAATGCCAGAAACCCACTCTGACTGATGTCTAAGTGGGTTTCTTCAGCCAATCAGGGAGTGCCACGTTGTAGCACTCTTCTGATCGGCTGTGTGCTCCTGTACTGAGTGACAGGCGGCACACGGCAGTGTTACAATGTAGCGCCTATGCGCTCCATTGTAACCAATGCTGGGAACTTTCTGCTCAGCGGTGACGTCACTTTAGGTCAACCGCAGGGCAGAAAGTTCCCAGCATTGGTTACAATGGAGCGCATAGGCGCTACATTGTAACACTGCCGTGTGCCGCCTGTCACTCAGTACAGGAGCACACAGCCGATCAGAAGAGTGCTACAACGTGGCACTCCCTGATTGGCTGAAGAAACCCACTTAGACATCAGTCAGAGTGGGTTTCTGGCATTCGTGGAAAGGAGTCCCATGTGAAAACATGGGGCCCCTTTCAGTTCGTGGCTCGGCTTTCCGTTTTCTTATTTTATGCAAGTACGTGGATTACCCCTGGATTTCCCGAGGAGCCTGGACCCCTGGATCTCGTGAGTATAATTTCTTCAACAGGTACCCCTTGGATTCTACTGGAGAAGAGGACCGACCTGCGTGGGAACTTAAGGTAAGTATGTATGTATGTGTGTATGTATGTAATAAAATTATACTTTCACGGTGTGTGTGTCTTGTGTTTTTTTGGGTATTTTTTTAGTAGTAGTACTACAGGTACCAGCGGGCCCGTTTTTCCGTCGCATGCTGGTACTTGTGGTTCTCCAAGTACCAGCATGCGGGGGAGGCTTGCTGGGCCTTGTAGTACTGCTACTAAAAACAATATCTTTTCTTTTACAACAAAGGCTATCAGCCTCCCCATCCGCAGCCCATTGGATGGGGGGGGACAGCCTCGGGCTTCACCCCTGGCCCTTGGGTGGCTGGGGGGGGGGGACCCCTTGATTGAAGGGGTCCCCACTCCCCCAGGGTACCCCGGCCAGGGGTGACTAGTTGGATTTTTGATGCCACGGCCGCAGGGCACTATATAAAAGTGACCCCCGGCTGTGGCATTATCTGTCCAGCTAGTGGAGCCCGGTGCTGGTTTTAAAAATACGGGGGTCCCCTACTCTTTTTGTCCCCTGTATTTTTGGGACCAGGACCAGGCGCAGAGCCCGATGCTGGTTGCTTAAATATGGGGGAACCCCTGTCATTTTTTTCCCCATATTTCTGCAACCAGGATCGGCTCAAAGAGCCCGAGGCTGGTTATGCTTAGGAGGGGGGACCCCACGCATTTTTTTTTATTATTTTACAGTGTTTAATTAAAAAAAAAAAAAATAAGAACCCCAGCACGGATCACACAGATCCGGCCGAGATTGATTGTAAAAAAAAACGGCAGTGTTTTGCTAATCACTGCCGTAAAAATAGGTAAAAAAAAACGAATGACATCGACATCGGAAGAAAAGAAAAACCCGAATACGACAGCTTAGTAAATCCATCGTAATCAATTCAAAAAGTTGCAGTTTTACACTGTCGATGTCATTCGTGATTGAACTTTGACCTTTTTTCGGAAATTACGAATCTTAGTAAATTTACCCCCTAGTCTGTACATAGGTGGCCATTTTTGGTGGGTGGTGGGCCCGAGCACCCACGGACAATGAGGAGCACCCACGGAACCAACCGCTGCCCCAGTAAAGCTAGCCGCCGCAGCCCCAGCAGTAGATTGAGATGTGCTGGGGGCTGCGGAAGTGCTTCCGTACATTTCAGTGTGAAAAAACCCACCAAAAATGGCCGCTGCCAAGGAGGAGACAGATGTCAGAGGTCACATTTAACCTCTAGTGCCTGTCTCCCCAGCGGCTGGCATTTTTTTTGCAATGTACGGAAGTGCTTCTGCAGTCCCCAGCGCATCTCAATCTACTGCAGGGGCTGCAGGGGCTAGCAGCATACTTAATGATGTCTGCACCTGCCCTCCCATACTTTACTGGGTACTCAGGTACTGGGTTGCACAGGAGACCCCTGGCAACGTACATTAAACCCCTGGCAATGCGCATGAAACCGCTGGCAACACGCAGGAGACCACTGACAATGTGCATTAAACCCCTAGAAATGCGCATTAAACCCCTGGCAATGTGCATGAAAACCCTGGAAGCACGCAGGAGACCCCTGGCAACGCGCATGGAACACCTGGCATCGCACTGGAGACACCTGGCAATGCACAGGAGACCCTGGCAAGCATGGAACCCAGAGCATGAAACCCCTGACAACGTGCATGAAACCCTTGGCAATGAGCATGAGACCCCTGACAACAGGCAGGCAATTTAAAAGTAATTAGAAGCCTTACTGTGTAGCATTATTGTGTGTGTGGCATAAAATGATGTCAGGGCCATAACTGTGTGTGGCATAATGTGTAATAGGCATTATGGTGTGTGGCATAATGCATAATGGGTGTTACGGTGTGTAGCATAACATGTAATAGACATTACGGTGTGGGGAATAATGTGTAATAGGCATTATGGAGTGTGGCATATTGCATAATGGGCATTACAGTGTATTGCATAATGTGTAATGGGCATTACAGTGTGTTGCATAATGTGTAATGGGCATTACAGTGTGTTGCAAAATGTGTAATGGGCATTAGTCACTGCCGCGGCTGCCTGTCCATTCTTTCTGCCGCCTCTCGTCGAGCAAGCACCAGCAAAAACATAAATCGAGTCTGTATATGAGTCTGTATATGTATTAGTGTGCCCCCATCCTTTCCTACAATAGTCTGAATGTGCATTAGTGTGCCCCCATCCCTTCCTAGTCTCTATATATATTAGTGTCCCCCTTCCCTCCTAGTCTTTATATGTATTAGTGTGCCCTCATCGTTTCCTGGTCTGTATGTGCATTAGTGTGCCCCCTTCCCTTCCTAGTCTCTATATATATTAGTGTCCCCCTTCCCTCCTAGTCTTTATATGTATTAGTGTGCCCTCATCCATTCCTAGTCTGTATGTGCATTAGTGTGCCCCCATCCCTTCCTAGTCTGTATATATATTAGTGTCCCCCTTCCCTCCTAGTATTTATATGTATTAGTGTGCCCTCATCGTTTCCTGGTCTGTATGTGCATTAGTGTGCCCCCATCCCTTCCTAGTCTCTATATATATTAGTGTCCCCCTTCCCTCCTAGTATTTATATGTATTAGTGTGCCCTCATCGTTTCCTGGTCTGTATGTGCATTAGTGTGCCCCCATCCCTTCCTAGTCTCTATATATATTAGTGTCCCCCTTCCCTCCTAGTCTTTATATGTATTAGTGTGCCCTCATCATTTCCTGGTCTGTATGTGCATTAGTGTGCCCCCATCCCTTCCTAGTCTGTATATATATTAGTGTCCCCCTTCCCTCCTAGTCTTTATATGTATTAGTGTGCCCTCATCCTTTCCTAGTCTGTATGTGCATTAGTGTGCCCCCATCCCTTCCTAGTCTTATATGCATTAGTGTCCCCCTTCCCTCCTAGTATTTATATGTATTAGTGTGCCCTCATCGTTTCCTGGTCTGTATGTGCATTAGTGTGCCCCCATCCCTTCCTAGTCTGTATATATATTAGTGTCCCCCTTCCCTCCTAGTCTTTATATGTATTAGTGTGCCCTCATCGTTTCCTGGTCTGTATGTGCATTAGTGTGCCCCCATCCCTTCCTAGTCTCTATATATATTAGTGTCCCCCTTCCCTCCTAGTCTTTATATGTATTAGTGTGCCCTCATCGTTTCCTGGTCTGTATGTGCATTAGTGTGCCCCCATCCCTTCCTAGTCTGTATATATATTAGTGTCCCCCTTCCCTCCTAGTCTTTATATGTATTAGTGTGCCCTCATCGTTTCCTGGTCTGTATGTGCATTAGTGTGCCCCCATCCCTTCCTAGTCTGTATATATATTAGTGTCCCCCTTCCCTCCTAGTCTTTATATGTATTAGTGTGCCCTCATCCATTCCTAGTCTGTATGTGCATTAGTGTGCCCCCATCCCTTCCTAGTCTGTATATATATTAGTGTCCCCCTTCCCTCCTAGTCTTTATATGTATTAGTGTGCCCTCATCCTTTCCTAGTCTGTATGTGCATTAGTGTGCCCCCATCCCTTCCTAGTCTTATATGCATTAGTGTCCCCCTTCCCTCCTAGTCTTTATATGTATTAGTGTGCCCTCATCCTTTCCTAGTCTGTATGTGCATTAGTGTGCCCCCATCCCTTCCTAGTCTTATATGCATTAGTGTGCCCCCCTCCTACTCTGTATATGTATTGGTGAGCTCCCCCTCCCAGTCTGTGGGTAGTATTCAAATGATATATCACACCCAATCTCCTTTCTAAAAGGATCGCAGTTATCGCGCATATTACGCCCATAGTAATCAGGTTTAGTTACATAAAGGTTAGGGTGCCTCTTTACCCCAGGGGTAGTGAGCTGAAATGATGATACCATACTTGTCAGCAGACACAGAACGGGTGTGGAAGGGAGTAAAAAGAATTGAATACCGCCCTGTGTGTATTTCTCTGTGTCTAGACTCCCCCACTCCCCCCTTCTCTATAATGTGCAGCCTGCCCCCTCCCCTAGTAGCTACCAGCTCTCCTCACTTCTTCCTAATCCACTCTCACCCTGTATCTGCAGCCTCCGTTTCCTGCTCCTGTGTCTTTCACTACTGACCAGTAACAGCAGCCACTAGCTCCCCCGAGTCTTCTCGTAAGGACCAGACTTTCTGACTGGCCGCAGGCATACAGTACCAGCTACTGCTGCTGCTATTGGGAGCCGCATCAGGGGTGCAGATGTGCTCTCCTCAGGCAGCTCCCAGCTCTATAGTGCGCTGCTGCTGCTGTGTTGCCCATGCAGGATCCTGAGCCCGCTGCCCGCTGCAGGCTCCGCTGCCTGTCAAACCGTATGACAGGTGCAGGCTACAGCAACTGGAAACAATGGTTGCAGAGCGGGAGAGCACCCTGTGTACACATATTATGCAGCACTTTACAGAGAATATTGGGGCTAATTCAGAACTGATCGCTAGCAAGCGATTGTTGCACTGCTACGATAAGATAGTCGCCGCCCACAAGGGGGTGTATTTTAGCTGTGCAAGTGTGCGAACGCATGTGTAGCAGAGCTCTACAAACAGATTTTGTGCAGTCTCTGAGTAGCCCAGGATTTACTCAGCCGCTGCGATCACATCAGCCTGTCCAGGACCGGAATTGACGTCAGACACCCGCCATGCAAAAGCTTGGACATGCCTGCATTTTTCCAACCACTCCCAGAACGGTCAGTTGCCACCCACAAACGCCTTCTTCCTGTCAATCTCCTTGCGAACGCCCGTGCGAATGGATCATCTGCACAAACCCATCGCTGAGCGGCGATCCGCTTTTTACCCGTGCAATGTGCCTGTGCATTGCGGTGCATACGCATGCGCAGTTTAGACCTGATCACCCGCTGTATGAAAATGCAGCCTAGCGATCAGGTCTGAATTACCCCCATTGTCATTTACATTAGTCCCTGTAGCATTGGAGCTTACAATCTATATTCCCCATCGCATGGACAGACTCTGGTTCATTTTTGGCTCTTGTCATAAGTCAAGTAAAATACCTTTATGTTTTTGAAGTGTGGGAGGAAACATGAGCACCCAGGTACAACATACAAATACCACACAGATAGGGCCTATGTATCTCCTAGGGAAACCCCTGACTTTAGAGATGAGTTAATACCGAGCCATCCCCAAACTCCTCCACATAACATAACAATTCTAAACAAGGTTTTCTTCTATTTTGTGGGAAGTCATAAATGGAAACACCTAGGGGCAACAACAGCTCATAGATGTTTCTGCTTCACAATGACAGTACTTATAGGGGGTCATTCCAACCCGAACGCATGCTGCAGTTTTTCGCAGCCATGCGATCGGGTCCGGAATGCCCATGCGCTGCGGCCGCGAGGCAGCGAATGTTCTAACGAAGATTTCGATCGCAGCGGCGATCGCAAGGTGACTGACAGCAGGATGGCGTTCCGGGGTGGCACCTGACTGTTTTCTGGGAGTGGAGAGGAAAATGCAGGTGTGTCCAGGCGTTTGCAGGGTGGGTGTCTGACGTCAATTCCGGGACCTGGCAGACTGAAGTGATCGCAGTGGCTGAGTAAGTTCAGAGCTACTCAGAAACTGCACAAAATTTATTTGTACAGCTCCCCTGGACAAGCGTTCGCACACTTGCACAGCTAAAATACACTCCCCCATAGGCGGCGACTACCTGATCGCATGGGCTGCAAAAAGTTGCAGCGTGCGATCAACTCGGAATGACCCCCATAGTTGGCAGGAGTAGCTTTAGAAGGGTAAAAATATGGCAAAATGAATATAGTATGTCTATGTCAGTCACCGATCTGAGGACCTTATTCAGGTTTGTTAGCAAAGCAAAAAAAAAAAACAAGCAACTGGGCAAAAGTTGTATTGCAGGTGGGGCAGATGTAACGTGCAGAGAGTTAGATTTGGGTGGGGTGTGTTCAAACTTTAACCTGACTTCTAAATTGCAGAGTAAAAATTAAGCAGCCAGTATTTACTATACACAGAAACAATATAACCCTCCCAAATCTAAGGGGCAGGATCGGCCAAGATAATTCGGATGCTGCCCATTTACATACGATATATCTTGGCGATCCTGGGTGATCCCAAGCCATGCCCCCAGGTCGGACCAGATTGAATGTGCAGCACATTCAATCTGTAGGACCCGTTCCGATGCTCACGGGAACGCGCATCGGATCGGTTCGGTAACATCTCTAAAATGCCCGATTTCAGCCGATATGTCACTGACCTGGGTTGGGAGTGTTGAGAACTCGGGGGTTCTTCCGATGATTGGGAAGAGGAACCACAGCTGGGCCGGAGCAGGGATGGCTGGATGTAGGTTTTCCTCATGCAGAACTCAGCCGTTGTAACCGACGTGTGATGCTAAAGAATTAGTTGGGGCCAAGGCTTGGGGGCGATGCTGAAGTACACAGAATAATGAAGAACTTGTGAGCGATGTTGAAGAAATGAATGAAGATTTGAGAACGATGTTAAAGCACACTGAAGAATGAAGAACTTGTGAGCGATGCCGAAGAGATGAATGAAGATTTGAGAACGATGTTGAAGCACACAGTAGAATGAAGAACTTGTGAGCGATGCTGAAGAGATGAATGAAGATTTGAGAACGATGTTGAAGCACACAGAAGAATGAAGAACTTGTAAGCGATGCTGGAGAGATGAATGAAGATTTGAGATTCAGTGTAACTCTGGAAGTTTGGGAGGCGTTCCACTTAGGGATACCCTGTAATACTGGAAGCACATGAGGTGTCCCTCTGAGAGATACACTGTAACGCTGGTAACGCAGAGAATGTCCCACTGAAAGATACACTGTAATGCTGGTAGCACAGGGAAGGTTCCACTGAGTGATACACTGTAACGCTGGTAGCACAAGAAATGTTCCACTGAGTGATACACTGTAACGCTGGTAGCACAGGGAAGGTTCCACTGAGTGATACATTGTAACACTGGTAGCACAGGGAATGTCCCACTGAAATATACTCTGTAACGCTGGAACACAGGAGACTTTCAGCTTGGGAACACGCTGAACGCTGCTAGCACTGGTGATCATTGGAAAGACGATATTCAGGCGCTGGGGCTCTGTACGGCGTCTGCCTTTGAACTTCCCACCTTCTCCCAATTGGTGGAAGGGGCCGATGACATCACCCGCTCACCACGCTCTCGTGGATGCCGGGCGCAATGGCGGCGCCCACTCCCCGGGAACCTGCCGGAGGCAGCGCCAGCAAGACGCGACGACCCGGAGCCCACCGGGGGCGACGACCGCCGGGAGACCCAGCGCACCTGGAGCGGTAAGCGCGGCAGCCGCAGCACCGCGAGTGTGACAGTACCCCTTACTCTAGGAGTGGCCCCTGGACACTTTCCTGGTTTCATTGGATGTTTAGAATGAAAGATCCGGACTAGTCGGGGAGTAGTGACTTCCGAAGCTTTGACCCAGCTCCTCTTCTCAGGACCATAACCTTTCCATTCTATCAGATACTGTAAATTCTTGTGAAGATAACGAGAGTCAAAAATAGTTTTGATTTCAAATTCCGTTCCAGCTTCAGTCTCTACTGAGGTTGGGCTAGGATACTCCGAATGAAACCGATTCAAAATGAGGGACGAAGGAGAGAAACATGGAAAGAATTTGGTACCCGAAAGTGGGAAGGCAATCCCAATTTGCAGACAACAGGGTTCAGGACTTGCAAAAAGGGGTAAGGACCGATGAACCTCTGAGCAAACTTCATAGCGGGTACTGTTAAACAAAGATTGCAGGTAGAGAGCCATACCCTGTCACCAACTTTGTATTGAGAAGCTGCTCGCCATTTTCTATCCGCAAAGAATTTGTAGCGGCCAGAGATTTTCTTGAGATTAGCATGAACCCTACTCCAGATTTGACTGAAGTGCCGGAGAGTGGAAGCTGCAGCAGGAACATCCTCCGAAGGAAAAATTGGTAATTCTGGGACTCGTGGATAGAATCCATAATTAATGAAGAATGGGGACTCACCAGTGGAATAGTGGTACAGATGATTATGGGCAAACTCGGCCCAGGGTAACAGTTCCACCCAATCGTCCTGTGAAGGAGAGAGATAAACGCGGAGAAAAGTCTCTAAATCTTGATTGACACGTTCAGTTTGCCCATTGGTTTGTGGATGGTAAGCAGATGAGAACTTGAGTTTTATTTGTAAGGCTGAGCAGAGAGCCCTCCAAAATCTTGCAGTGAACTGTACCCCTCGATCAGAGACTATCTCCCGAGGTAACCCGTGCAGGCGGCAGTGTTCACAAATAAATAGTAAAGCCAACTTGGGAGCCGTTGGTAAACCGGTCAACGGAACAAAATGTGCCATTTTTGAAAAGCGGTCAATAATCACCCAGATGGTATTGTAACCCTTGGAGAGGGGTAATTCGGTAATAAAGTCCATAGAAATATGGGTCCAGGGTTTCTTAGGAATGGACAGTGGACGAAGCAACCCCGCAGGAGGCAGACGAAGAGTTTTGTGCTGAGCACATTGAGGACATGAATTGACATAATCTTGTATATCCTTCTTCATGGTGTCCCACCAATATGACCTTCGTAGAAATTCACACATTTTTTGAACTCCAGGATGACCGGAAAACTTGGAGATATGAGCCCACTGCAGTAACTTTGGTCGAAATTCAACTGGTACAGACATTCTCCCAGGAGGAGGACCCAGAGACATGGGAGCTGCTGAAATAGAGACTGGACTGAGAATTAAACTCTTTTCAAAGGAATTCTCCTCATCCGAGGCCATTAAAGAACGAGACAGAGCATCAGCCTTAGAGTTAAGAGTCCCGGCCCGGTACTTAATAACGAACGAGAACCGAGTGAAGAAGAGCGCCCATCTAGCTTGACGGGGATTCAAGCACTGGGCCGTCTTGATATACAACAAGTTCTTGTGATCGGTGTAAATAGTAATTAGGTATTTAGCACCTTCCAATAAGTACCTCCATTCTTCTAGGGCAGATTTTATCGCCAAAAGTTCCTGGTCTCCAATGGTGTAGTTTCGTTCAGCAGGAGAGAACTGACGAGAATGGAAACCACACGGATGTAACTTCCCATCAGAAGAGTACTGTGAAAGTACGGCACCGATGCCTACTGAGGAAGCATCGACTTCCAAGAAGAATGGTTTTGAGAAATTCGGTTGTTGGAGTACCGGAGCAGACATAAAGGCTGATTTCAACTGGGCAAATGCTACTACAGCTTCGGAAGACCAGAGACTTGGGTCAGACCACTTTTTGGTTAGGGCAGTAATGGGTGCAACGATGGTAGAAAATCCCTTAATGAATTTCCGGTAGTAATTCGCAAAGCCCAGGAATCTTTGTAACGCTTTCAAGGAGGGAGGCTGAGTCCAGTCCCGAATGGCAGTGAATTTTTCCGGATCCATGCGAAGCTCCGTACCCGAGATGACATAACCGAGGAACGGAATTGAAGAGACGGACCTCAAAGATACATTTGGAAATCTTGCCGTAGAGACGATTCCTTCGTAAGCGAAGAAGTACTTCTTTGACCTGTACTCTGTGCTCTGCAAGATTCTTAGAAAATATCAGAATGTCATCCAAGTACACCACTACGCTTTGGTATAACATATCTCGGAATATTTCATTTACAAATACCTGAAAAACGGCAGGGGCATTGCTGAGGCCAAACGGCATTACCAGATACTCGTAATGCCCGTCCCTGGTATTGAAGGCCGTCTTCCATTCGTCCCCCTGTCGGATACGTATCAGATTATAGGCTCCTCTTAAGTCGAGTTTAGTGAAGACGTGGGCTCCACGAACCCTATCAAATAGCTCTGTGATTAGCGGAAAAGGGTATTTGTTCTTAACGGTGATATAGTTTAAGCCACGATAATCAATACATGGTCTTAACCCCCCATCCTTCTTCTTCACGAAAAAGAAACCTGCTCCAGCCGGGGAGGTAGAGGGGCGAATGAATCCTTTCAGTAGATTAGATTTGATATAGTCTGACATAGCTTGGGTCTCGGGTAATGACAAGGGATATGTGCATCCCCGGGGTGGCATTTTCCCTGGGATAAGCTCAATGGGACAGTCTATGGGGTGGTAACTGATTAGCCACCTGTTCCGAGAACACATCTGTAAACTCCCGATAGGCCTCCGGAATGAGCTCCTCATCCGACTTGGAAGATGCACGGAGCGGGTAAACAGGAGTGAGACAACTAGAGTGTCAAAACGAACTCCAGGACAATATTTGTGACGACTTCCAGTCGACGTGAGGGTTGTGAATTTTAAGCCAAGGTAGGCCAAGATCAAGATCGTGAGGCATCTCCGGAATTACTAGAAACTCCAAATGTTCTTGATGCAGCTTGATTGGCTCTGTGCGACTTGTAATAAGACCATTAGATATTTTGGTACCCTTGATGGCAGTCAACGTAATAGGTCGTTTGACAGACTGTAACTGTAAACCCAGACTCTGAACACAAGAAAGAGAAACAAAATTCCCTGCAGCCCCAGAGTCCAGCAGGGCTTTAACCGGTTTGGCTATAGACTCAGAAAACAGAGACACAGAGAGTAAACAAACCACTGTCGGAGAAGATTTAGATGTAACCCCTAACTTGACTCCTCCGGAACAAGCTAGGCCTGCCCGTTTCCCGGACGGGACTTGCAGAACTTGATAAAGTGATCCGCAGCTCCACAGTAGAGGCAGAGTTTACCCTCACGACGGCGCTGTCGTTCCTCCGGGGACAGCCGGGATCGGTTAATTTACATGGGTTCATCCGGACTCGGGGTAACTGCTTAGGTGGGAGAAGCCGGAATCTGGATCGATCCGACCGACTACGTTCGCCACCTTGTTCCTGCATGCGAAGATCCACCTTGACACAGAGTGAGATCAACTCTTCTAAAGAATCCGGCAGATCCCTAGTGACCAGCTCGTCCTTCAGACGGTCAGAGAGCACGTTCCAGAAAGTGGCCCTGAGAGCATCATTATTCCAGCGTAGTTCCGAGGCAATGGTCTGGAAGTGAACCACCTACTGTCCCACAGAACGGGAGCCTTGACGGACTCAGAGCAGGTCCGAGGAAGCAGCGGTCGTTCTGCCGGGCTCATCAAAAATCCTTCGGAATGACGCAATGAAATAAGTGTAACTGGAAACCAATGGGTCAGATCGTTCCCACAACGGAGACACCCAATCCAACGCTGAACCTTCAAGCAAGGAAATAATGTATGCCACTTTGGACCGATCTGTGGGGAAATTGTGTGAGAGAAGTTCAAAATGCACCTCGCATTGGTTGAGAAAACCACAGCAATTCTTTGGATTCCCATTATAGCGAGAGGGAGTGGGAAGCTGAAGGCGTGACCTGGTTCCAGACGAGGATTGAACATTACTGGAGACGGCTACTGGAACGGGTACTGGAGCAGGAGCCGGAACTACTGAAGCCAGGGAAGCCTGAATTTGATCCAGCCGGCCAGATAATTCCTGGAGATACTGCATCACCTGGCTCTGTGCCGCCTCCTGACTCTGAACTCGGGAAGCCAAGTTTTGGATGGCGCTTGACTCTGGGTTCCGATCCCCCGGGTCCATGTGGCCTGAGTATACTGTCAGTGACCTGGGTTGGGAGTGTTGAGAACTCGGGGGTTCTTCCGATGATCGGGAAGAGGAACCACAGCTGGGCCGGAGCAGGGATGGCCGGATGTAGGTTTTCCTCATGTAGAACTCAGCCGTGGTAACCGACGTGTGATGCTAAAGAATTAGTTGGGGCCAAGGCTTGGGGGCGATGCTGAAGTACACAGAATAATGAAGAACTTGTGAGCGATGTTGAAGAAATGAATGAAGATTTGAGAACGATGTTAACGCACACTGAAAAAAGAAGAACTTGTGGGCGATGCCGAAGAGATGAATGAAGATTTGAGAACGATGTTGAAGCACACAGTAGAATGAAGAACTTGTGAGCGATGCTGAAGAGATGAATGAAGATTTGAGAACGATGTTGAAGCGCACACTGTAACGCTGGTAACGCAGAGAATGTCCCACTGAAAGATACACTGTAACGCTGGTAGCACAGGGAAGGTTCCACTGAGTGATACACTGTAACGCTGGTAGCACAAGAAAGGTTCCACTGAGTGATACACTGTAACGCTGGTAGCACAGGGAATGTCCCACTGAAAGATACTCTGTAACGCTGGAACACAGGAGACGTTCAGCTTGGGAACACGCTGAATGCTGCTAGCACTGGTGATCATTGGAAAGATGATACTCAGGCGCCGGGGCTCTGTACGGCGTCTGCCTTTAAACTTCCCGCCTTCTCCTGATTGGCGGAAGGGGCCGATGACGTCACCCGCTCACCACGCTCTCGTGGATGACGGGCGCAATGGTGGCGCCCACTTCCCGGGAGCCCGCCGGAGGTAGCGCCAGCAAGACGCGACGACCCGGAGCCCACCGGGGGCGACGACCGCCGGGAGACCCAGCGCACCCGGAGCAGTAAGCACGGCAGCAGCAGCGCCGCGAGTGTGACACGATATATCGGGCCGAATGCCCGAATTGGGCTGAAATTGGCCATTATCGCTCTAGTGTAAATCTCTCTGCACATGTTACATCTGCCACACCTGGGGCCAAATGTAATAGATTGAGAGTTTCAAAAAGTGAGAGATTTGGTAAGGTTTTGCAGTTTTTTTTTGAAGTGGCAATCATTTACACAGCAAGATCAACCTGGTTTTGCAGTGTAAATGATTGCCACTTTAAAAAAAACCCTGAAAAACCTTACCAAACCTCTCACTTTCTGAAACTCTCACTCTATTACATTTGGCCCCTGGTTTTGCCCAATTGCTTGCTTTTTTGGTTTACTAACAACCCTGAATAACCCCCTGAGTATGATCCATTCTACTGCTGGATTTTACGTAACTGTTAGCAATGGTTGTGTTTGAATGGCCAGACATGCTAATTAGAATGCATGCTTACATACGTTTGACCATGTAGTATAGATTTACGTGATTAATAATAGCTTCGGTTAGACTGCACATTTCAATTAATTATTGGCATAACAGCTTGCAATTTAAAAACTTGTTGCTTAGCTAGTAGGCACATTAAGCTTCTGTTTCAATAGACAATTGTTATATTGTTAATTGCAGTCATTTCTGTCTCACAATAGCTAAAATATGTACTGCTTTTATAGCTGCTGTTGATTAAATATTCATTCTCTTGCAAATTAGAGTTAATGGTGTTCTGCACTAGTAATAAGCATGGTTATGCTTCTGTGTTGTAAGACAGCTCACTAATTTCTCTATCTCTCTTTTGTTTTTTTTTAGATAATAGATATATTGTTATTTTTGTTTTTGAAAATAATAAGTGAATACTACCTGAGATTTGTTACACATGTGAAAGATCTCTGGAGTAAGAATGCGTTTTGTAATAATAAAACAGATACCGCTAGTGTTTTGGACTAGGGGCCTCATTCAGACCTGATCGCTCGCTAGCTATTTTTTGCAGCGCTGTGATCAGATAGTCGCCGCCTATAGGGGAGTGTATTTCTGCTTTGCAAGCGTGTAATCCCATGTGCAGCCGAGCACTACAAAAAGTTTTGTGCAGTTTCTGAGTTGCCCAGAACTTGCTCAGCCGCTGCGATCACTTCAGCCTGTCAGGTCCCGGAATTGCCATCAGACACCCGCCCTGCAAATGCTTGCACACGCCTGCGTTTTTCCAAACAGTCCCAGAAAACGGTCAGTTGGCACCCACAAATGCCCTCATCCTGTCAATCTCCTTGCGATCGCTGTGCGAATGGATTCTTCGTAAAACCCATTGCACAGCAATGATCCGCTTTGCACCCATACGACGTGCCTGTGCATTGCGATGCATATGCATGCGCAGTTCTGACTTGATCGCAGCGCAGCAAAAAAATCTAGCGTGCGATCAGGTCTGAATGACCCCCTGGATTCAAATAATTGTGAGGTTCTGCCATCACCACGCATGATCTAAGGCTGCATGTGTTGCAAGCACTTGCTTGTATTTGCTTGCATCTCTATAGGGCACAGGTAAAATGAGCGTGATTATCCTCTTGGGTGACACACGGCAGCCTCAGCCCAGACTGACTTAGTGGATGTAGGCAGCATATACAAAACAACAAAGCAGCAAATCCCCTACCCCTACAGGGACGCAGGAACTAACAATCTTATGGGTAAGATCAACCAGTGCGTGATGCTGCTACTGGAGCAGCCATCAGACTGTACTGCACCGATTGACTTAACTATATTTGAACTAAAAGTGAGTCTAATTATGGGCCTAATGCAGACTGAAACCCTGCTAAGGCAGCGTTCGCAGTCTGATACCCGGTGAAGTGAGCACACGTTCAGAAGCTGCACTGCGCGTGCGCACACAGTAAGATGCGACGGCATCTCACTTGTGCGATCACCTCTGCCTGATTGACAGGAAGAGGTATTCGCGGGGTGGGAGTGGGCATTGCGGCGGTGTTGCGGTGGTGTTGGGGGTGCGGTCCAAACACCGCAGGCATGTCCGGACCATTGCTGACCGCTGCGACCGTTGCAACCAAAAACATGGCGGCTAGCCACCTGCCTTTGCATAGGCAGAGGGCTACTTTAACCATGCAAAAACATCATGGCCATGCAATGCTTTCACATGTCTGCGGGGGGGGGCTGGATCCGGCATGTGGGGCGGATTTGCCCTGTGCTGGGCAGGGGACCTGCATGTCATAGAAAATGTTCGTAGATGTGTGTTTTTCCGCCCGTCTACGATCAGGTCTGAATCACCCCCTAAGACCACTAACCTCTTTGGAGGAGGATAGCACAAAGTGCTAGGTCTTAAATGGAGTTCCTTAAAGGAATTACCTAATTTCTCCAAGAAAGCCATACAATGCTCAGTGGGTAGTATAGCAGTTTCCTACTAATATACTGTACTTGACAAGATTGCTCCATAAAGGACTACAACTGTTGACAGTGGCGGACTGGGGCATAAAAGGCCCACCAAATGCTAAGAGGCTTGGATAACCATTAGTGCATGGTCTGGGCTCCTTGATAAATATTTATATATATATATATATATATATAATACTGCTAGTGCATGCATGATAATGTACCAGATTAAAAACAGCAATGCACTATAAAAAATACACCATAGTCCTGGGCAGTATAATGTAACATACTGTATGCATAATGTATAAATAAACTGCACAATCTGGACCCTGATCCCTAGAGGAAGGGGTGGGCCCTCCAGCAATGGGGCCCACCGGGAGTTCCACCTCAGCCCCTGTGTGCCAGTCCGACTCTGCCTGTTGAAGTTTGGTAGGATTGTGACTACAATAAACAAACTGCACCCACACTTTCTGCTCATTGTAAATACCATGTACACTTCAGATATGATACACATAACCACAAAGACACAGATATCTCCCTTGTCCCTCCTACCCCATTCTCTATCCCATAGTGCTGTAACCCCCCACGTGCGTACACACATGACCACACACACACCTCTATATTTGCATGGAAGGCTATAAACCTTTGGCTACAGCAGTTCTCAGCCCTATGTAGTGCGAGCAGTGTACTGTTCCTTTAACCTCTCCGTATAACCCACACTCTAGTAGCATGCAATGTTCTGTCAAAGCCTTGCAGATAATTTAATCTCCCCATTGTTAAGTGTTTTTTTCCCTTTATGAACACTTTAATCAGTACACGACTTTAATGATTATGGTTTCTCAGCAGAGGCAGAACTCTGGGAGGTAACGGAGTCATCTGCCGTCGGGCTCCTGCTCTGAAGGGGGGCACCTCTCCTCCCATTCTGTGACACCAGTGAATTAAGTTAATTGGTAGCTGATGCTGTTTTTTCAGTGGCCGACTTCCTCACTGGTCCCTGCACTTTACAAATCACACCCTCTTTATTACAGGTTGAGTATCCCATATCCAAATATTACGAAATACGGAATATTCCGAAATACGGACTTTTTTGAGTGAGAGTGAGATAGTGAAACCTTTGTTTTTTGAT
The DNA here is from genome assembly GCF_028390025.1 of Pseudophryne corroboree. Lineage (NCBI taxonomy): Eukaryota > Metazoa > Chordata > Amphibia > Anura > Myobatrachidae > Pseudophryne > Pseudophryne corroboree. Next base: position 726,738,895 of record NC_086448.1, on the reverse strand, counting down.
GGCTTAATGTACACAAACTTTGTTTAATACACAAAGTTATTAATAATATTGTATTAAATGACCTTCAGGCTGTGTATATAAGGTGTATATGAAACATAAATGAATTGTGTGAATGAAGACACAAACTTTGTTTAATGCACAAAGTTATAAAAAATATTGGCTAAAATTACCTTCAGGCTGTGTGTATAAGGTGTATATGAAACATAAATGTATTCTGTGCTTAGATTTAGGTCCCATCACCATGATATCTCATTATGGTATGCAATTATTCCAAAATACGGAAAAATCCGATATCCAAAATACCTCTGGCCCCAAGCATTTTGGATAAGGGATACTCAACCTGTATACTGAATATACTCATTTTACAAGTATCACACCCAGTATTAGAAACCACAACCTATTACACTGGAAGCAGACACCTCACTGATGAAGCTATTTGCTCCTGTATAGGAAATATGAGAATTTTAACTATATGAAGTTACTTCTCTGACAATTACACATAACTTCATATACCTGTAGTTAGAATTCTCATGCTTCCTCTACAGGAGCAAATAGCTCCATCAGTAAAGTGTCTGCTGTCAGTATAACAGGTCATGGGTTCTAATCCTGGGTATTTATTTATTATTTATTACCAGTTATTTATATAGCGCACACATATTCCGCAGCGCTTTACAGAGAATATTTGGCCGTTCACATCGGTCCCTGCCCCAGTGGAGCTTACAATCTCTATTCCCTACCACATGTACATACGCACACATTCATACTAGGGTTCATTTTTGTTGGGATCCAATTGACCTACCAGTATATTTTTGGAGTGTGGGAGGAAACCAGAGTACCCGGAGGAAACCCACGCAAGTACGGGGAGAATATACAAACCCCACACAGATAGACCCATGGTGGGAATCGAACCTATGACCTCAGTGCTGTGAGGCGGTAATGCTAACCATTACACCATGACTGCTAAGAAATGTGTGATTTAAAATAAAATACAATTAAATGTATAAATACAGTGTATAAATTGTTTTCAGAACACTCCATACACACACACACACACACACACACACACACACACACACACATATATACACGCACACATACATACATATATTTATCTTAATATAGGAAATAGGGGGGCACCAATATTTATCTTGCCTCCGGGCGACTGTGATGAACTTACGCCACTGCTTCTCAGGATTTACAGTACTATTATTTTTCAAGTTTTTCAGAGCAAAATCCAGTGGGGTGGTTTATTCAACAGTAATGTGATCCGTACAGCTGTACTCACAATTATATATACACATAATGGTGCTTATGGGGAGTATACAGGTCACAAGCCAGTGAATGTATGTGGGTAGGGGTGCAAGATGCAAGCAGTGCCAGCAGTTGTAGCAGGAAGGTGCAATAGTAATAGCAGGGTCTTTATGGAGCTAAGTGGAATACTTCCACGCCCAACTGTGGCCCTCTAATACAGTGAAAAGGTGGAGCCACGTAAGCGCATAAAAACAGGTGGTCGCCATCTTGGCTAGGGCATGAAGCATTCTTAAAGTAGCCAAGATGGGGTATGCACAGTAGCACTCTCCGGCTTCAACAGAGGAATGGGAAAAATGATCGGTTATTCACAACTTACTGTGTCCCTTATTAACATTACACCATACTGTTGGGTTCCTTATTCACATTTCACCACACTGTAGTGTCCGTTATTCACATTGCACTGCACAGTAGTTCCCCATATACATGTTATACCACACAGTAAAGCCCCTTATATACATTATGCCACACCATAGTAGAGCCCCTTATACACATTACACTACACAGTAGTACCCCATATAAACATTAGTAGTACTGTCTTTTACACATTATATCCACAGTAATATTGCCTCTTACACATTATGGGGGTTATTCGGTAAGGATTGCAGATTCTGCTAAAAAGCAGAAACTGCAATCTTTTCTATTGCATACTGGAGGCCGCCCATCACAGGGCAAGGCTGCTTAGCATGCTGTATGGCCTGCCCAAGGGCTGTGACTGCAATTTAATTGCAGTTGCAATTTTGGATGACCCCTGCAGCCCCGTGAACACCTTTGCCTGTCAATCAGGCAGAAGCTTTCGCAGCCAATGCGATCAGATCGCATTGGCTTATAGCGTACGTGCAGGATTTTACCTGTGCATGTGCATAGGGACAAGGAACGAGGTTACTGCAGTCGCATTGCTGCACATCGATGCAACCTTAATAACCCCCTATGCCCACAATAGTTTTGCCCTTGCACATTTTGCCCACAGCAGCAGTGTCTCTTACACATGAGAAACAGCAGTAGTACCCTAAACCATAAGGCATAAAGTGAACTGTGCCTAATTCCCAAAAGTCAGGCATGAGGCCTGATTGCACCCATGGGCCTAATGCCCAACACCTGGTGGTCTATGTATGGGGTAAATTACCAGTGGCCAACTTTGCTTTCCACCACAGTCAGCACTCTCTAGTCCTCATCTTCTTTCTTCTGCTGCTGGCAAGTACTGGCCAGCGGTACCATCTTCTTGCCTCTTCCACAGCCATCAGGGCTCTTCAGTCTTCACCCATCTCACACGCGAACCAATTGGCTTTGCTCGTTGTCGTCTGACATGACACCGCCAGCGGGTCGGAGTTATGATGAACTGAACTGTGATTAGTTCGCTGTGGCTGATTCTTGCAACCAATGCCAAATTCGAATAGCCAATAGCCCCTGCTGCCTATTGGTCACCTGTCTGCGAGTTCTGATTGACTCCCAATCAGTTCCAAATTTAAGCTGGTGCTGTTCCCACTTGCCCAGTGCTCTGCAAATAGAGATAGAGGTGGTGGCGGTTTCCGTCAAGTGGCATCTTCCGCTCTGTGTAACCACACTGGCCGCACCATCTTAGTTACATCCTTGTAAGGAAATGTTACCGCAGAGGATGTGTGCAAAGAAATATGACAACACAACTGTTTTTAACACTTTATTTACATGAATTACCAGTGAATTTGTTACTTTTTATCTACATTAAGGGACATATTCATCATCAGTTAACCTATTTTACAATTTTTGTCATGTGCTTATCTCATTTTTAAGTACCAGACTTATTCCTCATTCCTGTAATGCATGAGGTATTACTCATATCTCCTGGTTACAAATCTGTCTGATAATTTTTACATTTACAATACTAAAGCATGGGGATGTAGAAATTATGTGATTCAGCAAATTCCAAAAATGCTTTTATTTCAGAACTTGACATGTAAACTGTATGCCATCCTGAGATGGCGTACAGTCCCCCGAATGTCTTTAAGGGCTCCAATAGCAGCTCATTCTGGCGACCACTAAGAAATCATGTGATTGCATTGCCATCACATTACCCCCTTTGCCCCCTCAGCTGTGCTATAGCGCATGTGTCACTGTGGGCACCACCATCTATTTCACCCCCAGTTGCCTCCTATGAATTTATGCCCCTGCTATGCTGCAATTTCCAGTAGTATAATATAAAAGCAGAGAGTTAAAAGTCTAATATATATTTACCGATATACATTTACCGAAGGCCAAACTAACCAGAGATTCCAATACCCCTGTTGTCAGCAACATATAACAGATTTCTGATCAATAAAATAATAACTAATATTTGTAACTTCAGCATCTAAAGTATTCCGCTCATTCAGTAAGTCCAGTATTGCGACAATAGAAACGTATTGCCAGATACACACGGCATGACTTCTCTTCCAGATTAAATTATAAAGTACACCCTGATTCATGTTTTTAAATGAACTGAACCGCAAAGTATAATAAGAGTACAGAATGCATTAAGATCTAACAAATAAAAGAGTTGAAGCACATAGACGCTGGGATCCTACATGAATTATAATGCAGCGTGTGCATGCCTTATTTCTAACTAATTCTGTCTACCTTCATCTAATAAGCATTTTTGATCCTCTTATCATCCAGTCATTACTGCCCTCAGTATTCCTCATGCAACAGCAATCAATGAATTCAATCACCAAGAAAGAGGGAAGAGATAAAGGTGCAGCTGAGTGTGACAACACTTCAATATTTAATAGAACAACACTTCTCATGTCAACAATACATGCTGCAATAAGGAAAATAAAGCATAGGCACAAAAATACTTTTTATTGGCAATACAGGTTGAGTATCCCATATCCAAATATTCCGAAATACAGAATATTCCGAAATACGGAATTTTTTGAGTGAGAGTGAGATAGTGAAACCTTTGTGTTCTGATGGCTCAATGTAGACAAACTTTGTTTAATGCACAAAGTTAATAAAAATATTGTATTAAATGACCTTCAGGCTGTTTGTATAAGGTGTATATGAAACATAAATGCATTGTGTGCTTAGACTTGGGTCCCATCGCCATGATATATCATTATGGTATGCCATTATTCCAATATACGGAAAAATCCGATATCTAAAATGCTTCTGGTCCCAAGCATTTTGGATGACGGACACTCAACCTGTATATGATAACAACATGTTCAGAATATTCATTGATCAGTGCATGGGCGCTATGGATCACATATTCACCCAGTAGAGGGTATATTTTGGAAAGGAGTTTTGGCACTGGGTGATAAGTGGATTGGTAAAAAATAGGGGTTGATCTAACAGGCAGTGATAAAGGGTTTTGGCACATGCTAACTGGGATGTAGTCAGGATCTCACAGATAAGGGCCCTACACACTTCGCGATCCGCCGCCGTGCTGCCCGACGGCGGATATGGCTGATGGGCGACCCGGTGGCGGGGGGGCAGTGACGGGGGAGTGAAGTTTATTCACTCCCCCCATCACCTGGCTCCATAGCAGTGCAGGCAAATATGAACCAGATCGTCCATATTGGCCTGCATGCACAAGCGACGGGGCACCAGTGATGAACGAGGGCGGGGCTGCACATCGTTCATCGCTGGTGTCTCCACACTGAAAGATATGAACGGTATCTCATTCATTAATGAACAAGATTGTTCATATCTTTCACTAATATCGCCCAGTGTGTAGGGCCTATTAGAATGCAGACAGCAGCATCCTGACAGTCAGAATACAGACAGATCCTGACAGTGCGGGGTCAATTTACTAAGAATGGAGTTCTATTTAAGATGGGTTGTTGGGATGTTGCCCATAGCAACCAATCAGATTTCAGGTATTATTTTCTAGAAGGCGCTAGATAAATGAGAAGTGGAATCTGATTGGTTGCTATGGGCAACATCCCATTTTGAATAGAACTCCCATCTTAGTAAATTTACCACTAAGTATTTAGGCACCACGGGGAGGGTTAGTTTTAGGCTGTGGAGGGGACAGTTAGGGATAGGCTCCAGGAAGGGAAGTCAGGGTAAGAGGCATGAGTTAATGTAAAAATGCTTACCGGGATTCTGAATGTTGGGATGCCACTGTTGGCATTCTGAATGTTGGGATCCTGACTGACTAGTTTCCAATACCATCCCATTTAATTATATCGCTTCTACTCCACTGTTTTCGACAAGTAATTAAAGGAGTAAAGAAAGCTTACAGTATATCGAGATCATGGATCTCCACAGAGAAATGCTATGAATATCATACATTAGAATGCATACATAATTTACATCCCAACTTTAACGATCAAGTGATCGGAACATGGGGGTCTGGAAGATGCAGCATGCCAAGGGCATGACCAACGGGTAGATTTACTAACCTGTGCTTTGTCAAAGCCACCGATGATCTGATGGACTTAAAAAAGCAACAGAAATAAAAGTTAAACCAACCTGGGTTAGTATTTATCACAGTTGCTGCAATAAATATTGTACATTGGTTAAAGCCACTGATCTGCTATGGCTTTGACAAATCAAAGTTTAGTAAATGTAACCTAAAGACTTAGTTGGAACTTGCATTGTACTTCTGGACCGCTAGGTTCTTCCCAACAACAGAAGCCATTTTATACATTTACTGTAATAGCTGTTCTACCTGTTCTTCGCACAGGAATTTCTGATTTTCAAGCTTGTAAATATAAATGAGTATTAAAAATTTGGTAAATCTATAGAGACGTAAATTTGAGAGATCACAATGTAAGCAAATATTAATCCATGATTCTTGGTGTCACCCAAGGAGCACCAGTAGCAGATATACAGTAAAAAGTGACAAGACCATTTTTGAAGTTTATTAAATTCTACCCACTGGAGGTTCATTCCAAATTTTGATCAGATTGTCCATTTGGGCATTATTGTTCACGCAACGCAAGCCACGCATCGGTAATGACGTCAATTTGTCAACCCCCTTCTCATCCTTTTAGGGGAGGTTTATGAAAATTCTAACTAAGTAGTTTTTCTATTTCCCAACTGAAGAATACCTATGTTAGCTTTCAGCTTCCTAACATATCAGGAAGTAAGATAATTAATGATGAGTCAGTCAGTGAGTCACTGAGTGAGTGAGTGAGTGAGTGCGTGCGTGAGTGAGAGCTTTTGCTTTTATATATATAGATAAAATGATGTAATTACTGGGCACACTAAATCACATGGCTATGCATTATTTCCCAATGACCTCACCTACAGCTACTTTGTCACAACAGGGGCCATTTTATAAGATAGCTATACCACTCATGAGACATTATACTCTGCATATTTCAGTGAGCCACTTTCTTTTTAGAGCTACTGTATGCAGCGACTCGTCCTTATTAACATGGCTCCGGCCACCTCTGCAGACCACTATAACTGTCCACAACGAAGACAAGTGAAAACCGGACAAACTAAACTCCACCAATAAAAAGCTCAAACCCAACCCGATGAGCCCAAAAACGAGTGTGGTATGACTAGTTGACATTCAGAAGCTTGACCTTCAGAGCGTTGACAGGTACTGAATGTGACCAGTCAGAATGTTAAAATGGATATTAGGTGAACAATACTCTTAGGTTGACATGATCAAAATGATGACATGTTCAGAATGTCATTTAACATGTTGCCACCAGAATGTCAGCATATGCCTTTTTATCATATTTTACCCTAACCCTATCCTCTAACCTAAACATAACTCCAACTCTGAAATAAAAAAAAAACATATTAACATGTTAAATGTTGACATTTTGAATGTGTTGATATTTTAACCATGCCAACCTGATTGTATATCAGTATATTGGTTGTCGACCTAACATCCATGTCGGCATTCTAATTGTTGACATTCAGAACCTGCTGACATTCTGAATACTAACTATCTGAACGTCAACTAGCTGACCGTATACACCAGAAACATCCACTTTTTGGCATAAACTCCACCCCCTTTTGTGGCAGTTTATTGGAACTGTCCCTCCAAAATCTGGATAGGTGGGAGTTATGCTAAGAGTGACTGAGCTACTGTCGTGGGCTTGATGGAAGCATGTGAATGGTGGGTACACGTAAAACAGCCCTTCTAGTCGTGCCTAGACATGAACGTGTTTACTAATGCCAGACATCTTTTTGTGTATTTTTTTCCTGAAAATGTGTCTTATTTGCATTTGCTATGTGATAAGATGCACAAGCAGAATCTGCTGGCTTAACTGATATGCGGCATGTCTATATTCTGTGCGCAACTATGGCTCTATCTGCATACAAAATGCTGCATTACAGTGTTTCTATGGAAAACACTGTAACGTAGCATTTCATATGCAGATACAGCCGCAGTCGCACACAGAATATAGGCATGAGTGTCTTTGCGATTTGGGCCCCGCACAAGGGGCCCATGTGCACTATCTAGTATAGATATGTCTCTGCTACTACCAAGATTTGTGTCTTGTAGTCCCACAACAGATTAGCAATTCCACAGGTTCCTTAAGCCTACCCAACCACATATGTATTGCCTCATCTTGGGCACTCTGCCCCATTCCACCCACACAGTATTAGGCAGGGCCACCAGTGCTAGGCTACTGGTATTTTCTCTGATCAGTGTCCAACTGTATCCAGCTTGTTAAAATAAAGACCTCCCAGGATATGTGGGTTTACATTTTCTTATCCCCACCAAGTAGGACTGGCAGGCAGGGGTAGTATTTTCCTGGCCATACCACGAACTAGGTTACATAAAAAATACAAGAACTCATTGTTTTTTAGATTTAATAAAAAATATGTTTTTAAAGAAAAGATCATTAAAACATCTTAAAAAAAAATAATGAGTTGGTGCAGTGACTAGCATTGCAGCCTCGCTATGCTGGGGTCATGGATTTGATTCCAGCCATAGCTCTATATGTATGTAGTTTGCATGTTCTCACCTTGCCGGCATGATTTTCGTCTGGTTGCTTCGGGTTCCTCCCACAGTCCAAAATGATACTGCTAGTTAAATTGGCTGATGACAAAATGTACCCTAGTATGTTTGCGTAGAAGATAATGAATTTTTAGACTTTAAGCACCATTGGGAAAGAAACGCATGTGAATGATAAAATATTCTCCGTAAAGCACAGTGTATTATGCTAGCATTATCAATAATAATAATAATAATAATAATAATATTAGAATGTAAGCTAGAATGTAAGCTCTCATGAAGGCTCTCTTCTCTCATGTGCTTATCCTTTTCTTACTTTAGTAATCTTTAACTGCACCAAATCCAGCAGTCTTCTGCCACCTGATACTTATTCCAGTGTCATCTGCTGATGTGGTTATGTTTATTTACCCTGTACTTGTCCTGTATTGTCTTCAACTGTAAGTTGCTGCTTTCCTGGTTGGATCGTTTGTATATGTAATTGGGTGCAATGGAACCCTTGTGGCGCCAAATAAATAAAGAATAATAATAATAATAATAACAATAATAATAATAATTATTATTATTATTATTATTATTATTAATATTAATATTATTATTAATATTATTATATTATGAACATATGCCGACCCAGAAAATTGCAATCTTAGGCATTTGACCAGTTGTTCTCTATATTAAATACATCATTATTCATATTTACTGTAGAAAAGGAAAAATGCTGGAAAAAATGCTTATTTGGTACTCTCTACTTTTCTTGCAAATTTATTCCCAATGGTTATTTTTATTCTTTTGCTGGTCATTTATTTTAGATAGAGTTGTGATCCAAGATGCACTGTAGTAGCAAAATAAATAATATATGTCTGGGAGAATTGTGTGTAGTGCATTTCTAGATGAGATGAGATTGTGAAAGCCAGTCACTGGCGCTCACACCAAACACAATAATGCCTGATTGAGGCAAGAATGAGCTAGGTGTCCGCACTGCCAAATACTTGTATTTTTACTGTACATCTTATCTTAGCATTGAAAAATGACTATGATTTGTTAAAAATAATTTAATAAAATTAAAATAACACATTCAGAAACCCAATACTTTTTATTCTTACTATAACTCAGATATAATACAGTATATGATTAAGAACTTGATGCAATCAATACATGTAATTGGAATATTATTTACTTTTAAGGTGATGTCGTAGGATATAAACACAACAAAATAGTTAATTTAAAAAAACTACAGAATATGGTATTGCTAATATATTTTTAAAATTGATTACAATGTTTTCATGGTATAACAGACTTTCAGATCAATGGTACCAAAGTGGCAATTTATAATGTATACAAATATAGTGTAAATCTATTTCATAGAGCAGTACAGTAGAGAATAGTAATACATGATATTATCCTGCCTTTTTTTGTATACATGTATATAAGCAAGTGTAATGCCCTGAATACTTGTTATCACATAAAATCTATTTAATTATCTTACTCACTATATTTTAATTTACTGTAGATAGGTACATCTGTGTAACAGAATTTAGATATATACATTTGTGTAACAGAACTGGTAAAGTAGTCGTCCTAACATTTGCAGATTATTATATTTTTACATTATCAAGTTGTAACATCATGCTAAATAGGTAGTGAATCTGTATGAGTGTCAGAATATATTTGAAAACCACGAAAACACGATGGTAAAACATACATTACACATGAATAACACAATTAACAGTTATAAACTTAGTTCCCCATCCTTTTCGTTTAGCACAAACAATTGGTTTATCTTCAAAAGTTAATATAGCTGCATTTAATTGTCCACACACACACACACACACACACACACACACACACACACACACACACACACACACACACACACACGTATATTAATATATATACAGTATATATATATATATATATATATATATATACACACACACATATATATAGTTATACACACATTTATTATATATAGTACTATTGAATGAAAACTGTTGGGTTCATAGGAAATTTCAGTATTATAATATGAACGCCAAAACAAGCAAAGCAGGTTAGCTCAATAAAATAAAAAATGTGCTGTAATCATTGTGGACATTTTTCCTGCACTTTTTACCAAATGTGTGGTCTGAAGATCAGTTACAGCAAATTCAGCTGAGTATACTGTATTTATTCTCTTGTATTTCCTTTTATTTCAATATAGCTGCTTATTTAATAGTTTCCATAGTAACAATGGAACTATTTTTCCTAATCCATCAACACAGCATCCCTTTAATGTTATGCAGAACGCATCAAAGACCATCAAGTATTTCTAGGAGATTAGAGTCATTTATTCATTCATGTCTTACTACCCAGTAAAATGAGGAATCACAGTTCCCAGTTTTTAAGGATGTTAGAAGAAAAAAAAAAAAATAAGAAACATAAATTGTACTTACATCTCTGATTTCTGCGCTTACTCTTGTACATGGTCATTCTGGAGGGATCCGACTTCAGGAATTAATTATTATTATTTTGCTTAAACAGAAACACAAAGGAAGCAGATCTTGCTTCTGCTTTGCAGCGAGACACTTGGCTCAGTGCTGATGAAAGCTAACCAGCAATTTCACACTGTGAGCATGGTTGAAACCATTCTAATAAAAAATAGGGGGTAGAGGGGGTAGTTTTGCATCTATGTAATGCAACACAAAACATGAAATATGATTGCCTATATTATCATATTATTTTTAGGACACAGACTCCCAAACACACACACACACGCGCACACACACACACACACACACACACACACACACACAAACACACACACACATACTGTGTATGTATATATATAGATAGATAGATATATAGATAGATAGATAGATAGATAGATAAGTGTATATATATATATATATATATATATATAAAGTGCGTTTATCCTGCGCCAATGAAATTAGCTGTACCTATTAAGAAGATCCCATACTGTATAATACAGTACTTTTAACCTTATGCCACTATAATCATGGCTACACATTAATAGAATCAGAATAATTAAATAATAATAAAATTATTCTGATTCTCTTACTGTGTGGTCATTGACCATCATTTTGGGTGTTATCTCCTATATGGTTGCATAAGGTTGAAGAGTAATTCACTCCAAGTACTGTTATTCAACACACACATGTATGTATCTATACAATTATCATATATACGTGTATCTACTGTATATATGTATATGTGTAATTATACACACACACACACACACACACACACACACACACACACACACACACACACACACACACACTCGTATATACTTATTCTAGGTAATTAGGAAAACATTTGTGTATCCATGTAGCACAATTTGAATAATAGCATTTGGAAGATTCTTCTTAGATTTCTTATTCTTTGAAGTAATAATTCCTCTCAAAAGATCAAAGAGATAATACAATAATAATGTTACACAGTATGTTCTAAATGCTAAAAATGTTGGTGAATAGAACATCTGTTATGAATACCTTAATAAGCCTTCAATAGACTTTAATAGTTCAGTCAACAGCTATGGATCACACTCAGTGGCAGTGGTGCAGCCCCCCCCCCCCCCCCCCCCCCAGTAAAATCTGCCACTGCAGGGAGTGAGCAAGTTGCAGTCTGTGCCTGCACTGGCTACACAGTGAATGGCAGTGATTACTTTTATTGGAAGTCCTACCTGCCAGTCAACCCCAGTACAGACAGTCCCATTAGGAGGTGTTTCCTCCCTCCGGGACTGCCAGATAGGGCTGTAAACCTCTGGGAGTGATCAGCGCATGTGCAGTCAAGTAGTGATTTGAATGAGCATGTGCAAACCCCGGATTCTATGGACTGCAGCCAATACAGTCCATAGAAGCCAGGAGTTTGTGAATGCACAGTCAAGCCGTTGCTTGACTACGTATGTGCCAGTCCGGGGACCCTGCCGGCGGCAGCAGTGGCTTTCCTCCTCTCCTGGAACCTGGCCCACTCCAGCACTCCTCCTCAAAGGTAGGAGCTGCCGCTAATCAAACTTCAAAATGGCATCAGGCATTAGCACATCACATGCACCTCCAAAGAATTAGAAATAAAGTGGAATTGTGTAGCACCATAATGACAATTTATTAAAAATACATAATAAAAATAATATGCCCATACTTGGCCACCAATCATTTAGATATGCCTTACTGGGTCAATACTAGCCTTGCCTGGATCTGCTCATTTCACACTCTTAAAGGGATGACCATTGGAAGGTCAGCATTGAATGGTAGAAGGTTCCCCACCATCGTTTACTTGCAAACAAAGCTATATAGCCTGAATTGTAACCAGGAGCACATGATGAAGCTAGTTTGCTCATGAGTAATAGAGCACTTCTGCTAACACACTGCACCAATAACATTGGGAAAACATCAATTAAACCCAACGGAATGGGAGCGATGCCAAGGTGACAACCATCGTCATCAGGTAACTGGATTGAAAAACCAGCAGCATTGGAAAAACACTATAATTTTCGATAGTTTCATTGTATCCCATTCAGATGGGCTTCCCTATGCTATTATCCACCAAGAAATGCCTACTTTTGGCCATAACACCACCCCCTTTTACAGCAGTAAATTAGGAAGTTTTGAATGTACTGTATGATGGGTTGGGTTCGGGTGACCGGAGTTGGGGATCCCACCAGTCACCATACCGACACCAGGATCCCGAGCTTTAGATTGCTGGTGGGGGGGGCGAGCAAGACAAAGCGCCGGTCACATAACTACATCCCCTGTATGACAAATCATGTGTTCATCAAGAATTGTGTAACTCTCCTGCATGCTAACTAGCTACGCGACCCCCCGCTAAGTATATCAATGGTTAAAGGATAAAAAAAGACAGCATAGGACCCCTAAAAAAATGAACTGGGTGAATTGTTAAATAGTGACTATGAAAAAGCAGAGTTGTTGAATAAATTCTTCTCGTCTGAATTTGCTAGAGAGGAAAATATGGTAGGAACAAAACAAGACAAAAGAAAGATTAAGGACCAAAATTACTTCTCGTGTTTAAGTGAGGATGTAGTCAAAGAACAACTGAATAAAATTAATATCAATAAATCACCGGGGCCGGATGGACTGCACCCAAGGGTTCTCAAGGAGCTAAGCTCAGAGATAGCAAGGCCATTACATTTAATCTTTAAAGCTTCCATCATAACGGCATGGTACCAAGGGACTGGAGAATTCCAGATGTGGTGCCACTTTTTAAAAAGGGAACTAAATCTAATCCTGGGGATTACAGACCAGTAAGCCTAACATCTATAGTGGGGAAAATAATGGTGGGAGTATTAAGGGAAAGCATTCAGGAGTATTTGGTATGCCTTAAACATAATTAGTGCAAACCAGCATGGGTTTGTGAAAAATAGGTCATGTCAAACTAACTTAATTAACTTCTATGAAGAAGTAAGTGCAAATTTAGAAAAGGAAATGCTGTGGATGTAGACTTTTTAGATTTTGCAAAGCCTTCGACACAGTACCTCACACAAGGTTGTGTCTTAAATTAAGAGAGCTGGGGCTTGGAGACAGCATTTGTACTTTGGCCAATAATTGGTTGGAAAATAGAGAACAGTGAGTGGTAGTCAATGGAACATTTTCGAGTTGGACTAAAGTATTAAGTTGTGTACCTCAAGGGTCTGTACTAGGCCCACTGCTGTTTAATATATTTATAAATTATATAGGAAATGGTATTGAGAGTAAAGAATCAATTTTTTGTGGCTGATACTAAACTGTGTAGGATAATTAGATCAGAGTTCAGGATAGTGACTCTCTTCAGAAGGATTTCACTAAAATGGGGGATTGGGCAATAAAGTGGAATATGAGGTTCAATACAGAGAAATGTAACGTTATGCATTTCGGGATTTTATTATTTATTTATTAACAGTTCTTATATAGTGCAGCATATTCCATTGCGCTTTACAATAAGAACAGTAATAGAACAAAACTGGGTAAAAACAGACAGACAGAGGTAGGAAGGGATTAAAAACAAACAGGCAATCTATACATTGAATGGGGTAATTCTTGGAAAATTTTTACTGGAGAAAGATTTGGGGGTGATCATTGACAATAGACTTAGCAGTAGTCCGCAATGTCAAGATGCTGCGGTAAAGGCCAATAGGGTATTAGGCTAGCATGCATAAAACGGGGAATAGAGACCAGGTATGAAAGTGTAATCCTTCCACTGTATAAAGCGCTGATACGGTCCTATCCAGAATACTGTGTACAATTTTGGGCTCTGCACTATAAAAAAGACATAGTTTAACTAGAAAGGGTTCAGAAAAGAGCTACAAAACTAGTTAAGGACCTAGAGTCATTGCATTATGAAGATAGACTACTTAGTAGAGATGAGCGGGTTCGGTTTCTCTGAATCCGAACCCGCCAGAACTTCATGTTTTTTTTTCACGGGTCCGAGCGACTCGGATCTTCCCGCCTTGCTCGGTTAACCCGAGCGCGCCCGAACGTCATCATGACGCTGTCGGATTCTCGCGAGGCTCGGATTCTATCTCGAGACTCGGATTCTATATAAGGAGCCGCGCGTCGCCGCCATTTTCACACGTGCATTGAGATTGATAGGGAGAGGACGTGGCTGGCGTCCTCTCCGTTTAGAATTAGAATAGATTAGAGAGACACTTGATTTACTAATTTTGGGGAGCATTAGGAGTACTCAGTAGTGTACAGTGCAGAGTTTTGCTGATAGTGACCAGTGACCACCACTTTTATTTATAATCCGTTCTCTGCCTGAAAAAAGCGATACACAGCACACAGTGACTCAGTCACATACCATATCTGTGTGCACTGCTCAGGCTCAGGCCAGTGTGCTGCATCATCTATTATCTATATATAATATTATATATATCTGTCTGACTGCTCAGCTCACACAGCTTATAATTGTGGGGGAGACTGGGGAGCACTACTGCAGTGCCAGTTATAGGTTATAGCAGGAGCCAGGAGTACATAATATAATCCGTTCTCTGCCTGAAAAAAGCGATAGACAGCACACAGTGACTCAGTCACATACCATATCTGTGTGCACTGCTCAGGCTCAGGCCAGTGTGCTGCATCATCTATTATCTATATATAATATTATATATATCTGTCTGACTGCTCAGCTCACACAGCTTATAATTGTGGGGGAGACTGGGGAGCACTACTGCAGTGCCAGTTATAGGTTATAGCAGGAGCCAGGAGTACATAATATATTATATAGTGAGTGACCACCAGACACACAGTGCAGTTTATTTAATATATCCGTTCTCTGCCTGAAAAAAGCGATACACACAGTGACTCAGTCAGTCACATACCATATCTGTGTGCACTGCTCAGGCTCAGGCCAGTGTGCTGCATCATCTATATATATTATATATCTGTCTGACTGCTCAGCTCACACAGCTTATAATTGTGGGGGAGACTGGGGAGCACTACTGCAGTGCCAGTTATAGGTTATAGCAGGAGCCAGGAGTACATAATATTATATTAAAATTAAACAGTGCACACTTTTGCTGCAGGAGTGCCACTGCCAGTGTGACTAGTGACCAGTGACCTGACCACCAGTATATAATATTAGTAGTATACTATCTCTTTATCAACCAGTCTATATTAGCAGCAGACACAGTACAGTGCGGTAGTTCACGGCTGTGGCTACCTCTGTGTCGGCACTCGGCAGCCCGTCCATAATTGTATATACCAGTGACCTAACCGTGGTTTTTTTTTCTTTCTTTATACATACATACTAGTTACGAGTATACTATCTCTTTATCAACCAGTCTATATATTTGCAGCAGACACAGTACAGTGCGGTAGTTCACGGCTGTGGCTACCTCTGTGTCGGCACTCGGCAGCCCGTCCATAATTGTATATACCACCTAACCGTGGTTTTTTTTTCTTTCTTTATACATACATACTAGTTACGAGTATACTATCTCTTTATCAACCAGTCTATATATTAGCAGCAGACACAGTACAGTGCGGTAGTTCACGGCTGTGGCAACCTCTGTGTCGGCACTCGGCAGCCCGTCCATAATTGTATATACCACCTAACCGTGGTTTTTTTTTCTTTCTTTATACATACATACTAGTTACGAGTATACTATCTCTTTATCAACCAGTCTATATATTAGCAGCAGACACAGTACAGTGCGGTAGTTCACGGCTGTGGCTACCTCTGTGTCGGCACTCGGCAGCCCGTCCATAATTGTATATACCACCTAACCGTGGTTTTTTTTTCTTTCTTTATACATACATACTAGTTACGAGTATACTATCTCTTTATCAACCAGTCTATATATTAGCAGCAGACACAGTACAGTGCGGTAGTTTACGGCTGTGGCTACCTCTGTGTCGGCACTCGGCAGCCCGTCCATAATTGTATATACCACCTAACCGTGGTTTTTTTTTCTTTCTTTATACATACATACTAGTTACGAGTATACTATCTCTTTATCAACCAGTCTATATATTAGCAGCAGACACAGTACAGTGCGGTAGTTCACGGCTGTGGCTACCTCTGTGTCGGCACTCGGCAGCCCGTCCATAATTGTATATACCACCTAACCGTGGTTTTTTTTTCTTTCTTTATACATACATACTAGTTACGAGTATACTATCTCTTTATCAACCAGTCTATATATTAGCAGCAGACACAGTACAGTGCGGTAGTTCACGGCTGTGGCTACCTCTGTGTCGGCACTCGGCAGCCCGTCCATAATTGTATACTAGTATCCAATCCATCCATCTCCATTGTTTACCTGAGGTGCCTTTTAGTTGTGCCTATTAAAATATGGAGAACAAAAATGTTGAGGTTCCAAAATTAGGGAAAGATCAAGATCCACTTCCACCTCGTGCTGAAGCTGCTGCCACTAGTCATGGCCGAGACGATGAAATGCCAGCAACGTCGTCTGCCAAGGCCGATGCCCAATGGCATAGTACAGAGCATGTCAAAACCAAAACACCAAATATCAGTAAAAAAAGGACTCCAAAACCTAAAATAAAATTGTCGGAGGAGAAGCGTAAACTTGCCAATATGCCATTTACCACACGGAGTGGCAAGGAACGGCTGAGGCCCTGGCCTATGTTCATGGCTAGTGGTTCAGCTTCACATGAGGATGGAAGCACTCTGCCTCTCGCTAGAAAACTGAAAAGACTCAAGCTGGCAAAAGCACCGCAAAGAACTGTGCGTTCTTTGAAATCCCAAATCCACAAGGAGAGTCCAATTGTGTCGGTTGCGATGCCTGACCTTCCCAACACTGGACGTGAAGAGCATGCGCCTTCCACCATTTGCACGCCCCTTGCAAGTGCTGGAAGGAGCACCCGCAGTCCAGTTCCTGATAGTCAGATTGAAGATGTCAGTGTTGAAGTACACCAGGATGAGGAGGATATGGGTGTTGCTGGCGCTGGGGAGGAAATTGACCAGGAGGATTCTGATGGTGAGGTGGTTTGTTTAAGTCAGGCACCCGGGGAGACACCTGTTGTCCGTGGGAGGAATATGGCCGTTGACATGCCAGGTGAAAATACCAAAAAAATCAGCTCTTCGGTGTGGAGGTATTTCACCAGAAATGCGGACAACAGGTGTCAAGCCGTGTGTTCCCTTTGTCAAGCTGTAATAAGTAGGGGTAAGGACGTTAACCACCTCGGAACATCCTCCCTTATACGTCACCTGCAGCGCATTCATAATAAGTCAGTGACAAGTTCAAAAACTTTGGGTGACAGCGGAAGCAGTCCACTGACCAGTAAATCCCTTCCTCTTGTAACCAAGCTCACGCAAACCACCCCACCAACTCCCTCAGTGTCAATTTCCTCCTTCCCCAGGAATGCCAATAGTCCTGCAGGCCATGTCACTGGCAATTCTGACGAGTCCTCTCCTGCCTGGGATTCCTCCGATGCATCCTTGCGTGTAACGCCTACTGCTGCTGGCGCTGCTGTTGTTGCCGCTGGGAGTCGATGGTCATCCCAGAGGGGAAGTCGTAAGCCCACTTGTACTACTTCCAGTAAGCAATTGACTGTTCAACAGTCCTTTGCGAGGAAGATGAAATATCACAGCAGTCATCCTACTGCAAAGCGGATAACTGAGTCCTTGACAACTATGTTGGTGTTAGACGTGCGTCCGGTATCCGCCGTTAGTTCACAGGGAACTAGACAATTTATTGAGGCAGTGTGCCCCCGTTACCAAATACCATCTAGGTTCCACTTCTCTAGGCAGGCGATACCGAGAATGTACACGGACGTCAGAAAAAGACTCACCAGTGTCCTAAAAAATGCAGTTGTACCCAATGTCCACTTAACCACGGACATGTGGACAAGTGGAGCAGGGCAGGGTCAGGACTATATGACTGTGACAGCCCACTGGGTAGATGTATGGACTCCCGCCGCAAGAACAGCAGCGGCGGCACCAGTAGCAGCATCTCGCAAACGCCAACTCTTTCCTAGGCAGGCTACGCTTTGTATCACCGCTTTCCAGAATACGCACACAGCTGAAAACCTCTTACGGCAACTGAGGAAGATCATCGCGGAATGGCTTACCCCAATTGGACTCTCCTGTGGATTTGTGGCATCGGACAACGCCAGCAATATTGTGTGTGCATTAAATATGGGCAAATTCCAGCACGTCCCATGTTTTGCACATACCTTGAATTTGGTGGTGCAGAATTTTTTAAAAAACGACAGGGGCGTGCAAGAGATGCTGTCGGTGGCCAGAAAAATTGCGGGACACTTTCGGCGTACAGGCACCACGTACAGAAGACTGGAGCACCACCAAAAACTACTGAACCTGCCCTGCCATCATCTGAAGCAAGAAGTGGTAACGAGGTGGAATTCAACCCTCTATATGCTTCAGAGGTTGGAGGAGCAGCAAAAGGCCATTCAAGCCTATACAATTGAGCACGATATAGTAGGTGGAATGCACCTGTCTCAAGTGCAGTGGAGAATGATTTCAACGTTGTGCAAGGTTCTGATGCCCTTTGAACTTGCCACACGTGAAGTCAGTTCAGACACTGCCAGCCTGAGTCAAGTCATTCCCCTCATCAGGCTTTTGCAGAAGAAGCTGGAGGCATTGAAGAAGGAGCTAAAAGGGAGCGATTCCGCTAGGCATGTGGGACTTGTGGATGCAGCCCTTAATTCGCTTAACAAGGATTCACGGGTGGTCAATCTGTTGAAATCAGAGCACTACATTTTGGCCACCGTGCTCGATCCTAGATTTAAAGCCTACCTGGATCTCTCTTTCCGGCAGACACAGGTCTGCTGGGGTTGAAAGACCTGCTGGTGACAAAATTGTCAAGTCAAGCGGAACGCGACCTGTCAACATCTCCTCCTTCACATTCTCCCGCAACTGGGGGTGCGAGGAAAAGGCTCAGAATTCCGAGCCCACCCGCTGGCGGTGATGCAGGGCAGTCTGGAGCGACTGCTGATGCTGACATCTGGTCCGGACTGAAGGACCTGACAACGATTACGGACATGTCGTCTACTGTCACTGCATATGATTCTCTCAACATTGATAGAATGGTGGAGGATTATATGAGTGACCGCATCCAAGTAGGCACGTCACACAGTCCGTACTTATACTGGCAGGAAAAAGAGGCAATTTGGAGGCCCTTGCACAAACTGGCTTTATTCTACCTAAGTTGCCCTCCCACAAGTGTGTACTCCGAAAGAGTGTTTAGTGCCGCCGCTCACCTTGTCAGCAATCGGCGTACGAGGTTACATCCAGAAAATGTGGAGAAGATGATGTTCATTAAAATGAATTATAATCAATTCCTCCGCGGAGACATTGACCAGCAGCAATTGCCTCCACAAAGTACACAGGGAGCTGAGATGGTGGATTCCAGTGGGGACGAATTGATAATCTGTGAGGAGGGGGATGTACACGGTGATATATCGGAGGGTGAAGATGAGGTGGACATCTTGCCTCTGTAGAGCCAGTTTGTGCAAGGAGAGATTAATTGCTTCTTTTTTGGGGGGGGTCCAAACCAACCCGTCATATCAGTCACAGTCGTGTGGCAGACCCTGTCACTGAAATGATGGGTTGGTTAAAGTGTGCATGTCCTGTTTTGTTTATACAACATAAGGGTGGGTGGGAGGGCCCAAGGACAATTCCATCTTGCACCTCTTTTTTCTTTTCTTTTTCTTTGCATCATGTGCTGATTGGGGAGGGTTTTTTGGAAGGGACATCCTGCGTGACACTGCAGTGCCACTCCTAGATGGGCCCGGTGTTTGTGTCGGCCACTAGGGTCGCTAATCTTACTCACACAGTCAGCTACCTCATTGCGCCTCTTTTTTTCTTTGCGTCATGTGCTGTTTGGGGAGGGTTTTTTGGAAGGGACATCCTGCGTGACACTGCAGTGCCACTCCTAGATGGGCCCGGTGTT
The DNA here is from genome assembly GCF_028390025.1 of Pseudophryne corroboree. NCBI lineage: Eukaryota > Metazoa > Chordata > Amphibia > Anura > Myobatrachidae > Pseudophryne > Pseudophryne corroboree. The sequence continues at coordinate 726,718,343 of NC_086448.1, read as the reverse complement.
TGTGTCGGCCACTAGGGTCGCTAATCTTACTCACACAGTCAGCTACCTCATTGCGCCTATTTTTTTCTTTGCGTCATGTGCTGTTTGGGGAGGGTTTTTTGGAAGGGACATCCTGCGTGACACTGCAGTGCCACTCCTAGATGGGCCCGGTGTTTGTGTCGGCCACTAGGGTCGCTAATCTTACTCACACAGTCAGCTACCTCATTGCGCCTCTTTTTTTCTTTGCGTCATGTGCTGTTTGGGGAGGGTTTTTTGTAAGGGACATCCTGCGTGACACTGCAGTGCCACTCCTAGATGTGCCCGGTGTTTGTGTCGGCCACTAGGGTCGCTAATCTTACTCACACAGCTACCTCATTGCGCCTCTTTTTTTCTTTGCGTCATGTGCTGTTTGGGGAGGGTTTTTTGGAAGGGCCATCCTGCGTGACACTGCAGTGCCACTCCTAGATGGGCCCGGTGTTTGTGTCGGCCACTAGGGTCGCTAATCTTACTCACACAGCTACCTCATTGCGCCTCTTTTTTTCTTTGCGTCATGTGCTGTTTGGGGAGGGTTTTTTGGAAGGGACATCCTGCGTGACACTGCAGTGCCACTCCTAGATGGGCCCGGTGTTTGTGTCGGCCACTAGGGTCGCTAATCTTACTCACACAGTCAGCTACCTCATTGCGCCTCTTTTTTTCTTTGCGTCATGTGCTGTTTGGGGAGGGTTTTTTGGAAGGGCCATCCTGCGTGACACTGCAGTGCCACTCCTAGATGGGCCCGGTGTTTGTGTCGGCCACTAGGGTCGCTAATCTTACTCACACAGCTACCTCATTGCGCCTCTTTTTTTCTTTGCGTCATGTGCTGTTTGGGGAGGGTTTTTTGGAAGGGCCATCCTGCGTGACACTGCAGTGCCACTCCTAGATGGGCCCGGTGTTTGTGTCGGCCACTAGGGTCGCTAATCTTACTCACACAGCTACCTCATTGCGCCTCTTTTTTTCTTTGCGTCATGTGCTGTTTGGGGAGGGTTTTTTGGAAGGGACATCCTGCGTGACACTGCAGTGCCACTCCTAGATGGGCCCGGTGTTTGTGTCGGCCACTAGGGTCGCTTATCTTACTCACACAGCGACCTCGGTGCAAATTTTAGGACTAAAAATAATATTGTGAGGTGTGAGGTATTCAGAATAGACTGAAAATGAGTGTAAATTATGGTTTTTGAGGTTAATAATACTTTGGGATCAAAATGACCCCCAAATTCTATGATTTAAGCTGTTTTTTAGTGTTTTTGGAAAAAAACACCCGAATCCAAAACACACCCGAATCCGACAAAAAAAATTCGGTGAGGTTTTGCCAAAACGCGTTCGAACCCAAAACACGGCCGCGGAACCGAACCCAAAACCAAAACACAAAACCCGAAAAATTTCAGGCGCTCATCTCTACTACTTAGGCAGGATATGTTTACACTGGAAAAAGGCGCATAAGAGGGGATATGAGTAATATCTTCAAATTTATCAAGGGGCAATATAAGGAACTTTCAGGCGATTTACTTATTAAAAGCTCTGTACACAGGACACGTGGTCATCCCCATAGGTTGGAGGGGAGGAAGTTTAAGACCAAGCACAGGAAAGGTTTCTTCACAGTGCGGACAGTGAGTTTATGGAATTCACTATCGGAGAGAGTGATAATGTCGGATTCAATCGAGGCATTTAGGAAACGATTAGACAAATTTTTTGCGGAAAATAGCATAGAAGGTTATAAGTAAATTGGAGATAACATAGCATATAGCACTATAGGTTGCACTTGATGGACAATTGTCTTTTTTCAACCTCAATAACTGTGTAACTATGTAACTATGTACTATAGTAGCTTAACATGTTCATCTTATTCTTTAATAAAGTTTACAGCAGCAGGATTATTAACGTTAATATAATTTATTTATACGAGAAGTGCTGATATGTTACACAATGCTGTACAATGAGAAAATCATGTTATACACAAATTGCATACAATAACTTGGATCAGAAGATAAAAGTGTCCTAGTCCAAATGATCTTATAATCAAAGAGGTCTGGAGAAGGGGCGTGGCCTGGCTGGCATCGAGGGAGGTCAGGATTGTGCAGAGCTCCAGCCAGCAACTTTTTAAGAGGGACCCCCTGGCCCAAATCTGAGGGCTTCTGTATAATCACACAGCCCCTAAGCCCTGCTGAACCACCCTGCATACAGAGGTTGAGGCTGCGGAATCGGGGGGGCCCTGCGCTGCCCCCTGCGGATTGCGGCCTACCTCTGTCCCTGAAGCCGGGGCCTCGATTTTGGGGTGAGGACGGGGGACCGCCGGGCCCGGAGCGGCGGTTGCACAGACTTTCCCCTCCACCTAAGCAGCTCTCCGGAGGTCGGACACCCTGCCCAGTAAACCCCCAAAGCCCCAGAGAGGACCGGAGACCGGGCGGCCTGCAGGAGACAGTGGCCGGGACACACAGAACGGACGGCCGGTGGCCATCTTGTGGTTGGCGCCGCCTAAAACCCCATCATCTGCGCTGCCTCGCCGCCCCCCCGGCCACCGCGGACGCCTGACACCCGCCCCCCGCCTCACATACCCCCGTTTGACAGCTCCCCCACCCCGCTGACGGTGGATGGCGACCAGGAGAGCTCCGGAGGGACCTGTTCTCATCGACTGGCGGCGGCCATCTTGAGGTTGGCGAGGCACCCATCCTGCTTCGTAGCTGGAGATAGGCTGTAATAGGAGCTCCCTCTGGTGGTTGCTTCTGGATTTACAGCTGCTACACATTTATCCCTATAATCCTGCATGCCCACAGGTCTCCTCTCTGACAACCGGAGGGGAATCATCATCATCATTGTATATCATCTTGAAATAACCGATGTGGAGGGGCGTGGCTTGGCAGCAGCCCGAGCGGATGTGTTGAGCTGGAACTCCTGCCTTGGGATCAAATTTTATATTAATCACATTGCTCCCTGGCGACCTGGGGTATATTCTCCTGTATAACAGAGACCTGCAACAGCTGGTGAGGTTTGTGGAACCGACGGGTGTACCCTGCGGATGTAGGAGGTGAGGCCTGGGGGGCGTGGCCTGGCACAGGAGAAGAGCAGTCGCAGCCTGGAGGAGCTCCTGCTTTAAAACATCAAAAATCCCCTCCAGGACCGTCAAGACCCGCTCCTATCCATTACCCCCACTCACTAACCCTCCCCTCAACACCCCGCTCTCATCAGACCCGGACCGCGGAATCGGGGAGCAACGTGGACGCTCCCGCAGATTGCGGCCCAGTCACAGAGCAAAAGCCGAGGCCTCAACTTCGGCGGCTCCCGCGCCGGAAGCCTGAGGACTCAGCCGACACCTGCCTTCCTGTCAGACATCCCTCAACACCCCGCTCTCACCAGACCCGGACTGCGGAATCGGGGCGGCGGCTGCTGATAGCGAAAATCAAGCCTATTGCAACTCTTATCCATACCTCTGACAACCTCCTCAACATCGGTCAAGAGACACCCATACCCCCCTCACCCTGATCTCTGCTTTAGTGAGCTAGATGCCATATTTGATGAGCACCTGCAACGCACTAAATGAAGACCAGCAATAAATAACCACCTAGCACATGAGACCCACTACATCATTTACTACCTAAGCACCTAGTGTTTCTAGCCTTAACCTCCCCCTCTGGGCGACCCTGCATGGAAAAATTCTTGATACCCCTATTCGTAATGCCCGCAGGGACTGACCAACAAACCCGAGAGGACACCCCGGAAATAGACTCATCGGACTCTGATCACTCTACTACACGCTCACTTTCCAGAAGCTCCCGCAAATCTAAACCGCCTGCCAAACAACCCAAGATGAAGCACAAAGACCTACTGGCGGTACTAGGCCCTCTTCTCGACGAAAAACTAGCGGGCATAAAGGAAGCTATCGAATCATCATCAACTCTATTAACCCAACACTCCACTCGCCTGGATGAGGCAGAGCAAAGGATCTCGGCCCTAGAGGATGACCTGACTGAAGCTCAAAGATCCTTACAGGCGAAACAACTCGAAGTCGCGGATCTCTCGGATAAGCTCGATGACTTGGAAAATCGCAGCAGAAGAAATAACCTACGAGTCATCGGTATCCCCGAATCCGTAAAAGGCCACGAGCTCTTAGATCTCCTCTCGCTAGCCATCCCAGAACAACTGTCCATGAACCTCAAGGGATCCCCCCTGATCATTGAAAGAGCACACAGATTAGGCCCGGAATGGAAAAATCCATCAGGCCGCCCACGTCCGGTCATCATGAGGATCTTAAATTACGCAGATAAAACGAGACTCCTAGACCAATACCGAAAAACAGCCAATCTGACGATCAACGGAGAACGCCTTCTCATCTTTCAGGACTTCTCAGCTGTGGTGGCGGCGAAACGCAAAGAGTTTGCCCCCATATGCAGACACCTCTTCGAGGCAAAGATCAAATTCGCACTACTATACCCAGCGCGCCTCAGAGTTTTTGAAGACGGACGTCCGAAGTTCTTTGAAGATCCAGACGAAGCTAGGCTACACTTCGCCCTTCCTTCCACTTGATCACCATGTGACTCTTTTTGATTATGGCTAAACACTATCCGAACCTTCTTTTCGGGTCTCAAATGCAGAATATAAGGAGTGCGAATATCCCGCACTCATGTATATTTTCTGTTGTTTAGGTTTCCATAGTTGGAAACTACTTATGTTATTGTTTTTATGTTTTGTCAGTTGTGCCTGCCTGAGTCGGAGCCCCCTCCCCCCACTGGGAAACTCCCCCCCCCCGCTCGCTGGGTCGGGGTGGGACCCCATCTTATCCTTCCAACCTTTCTAATGATATTTTTCCCGATGGGAGTGGGATAATATGCCCTCCGACTCCCACTCACAAACTCCCATAGACGTAGACCCAGTGGCCACACTACTCCACATGGTATCTTGGAACGTAGAGGGCCTTAATCACCCGGTCAAACGGAAAAAAGTGCTGGCTCATTTGAAACGTTTGTCTCCTCAGATTGTATTTTTACAAGAGACACACTGGTTGGATGATCCTAGACACACCCTCCGTGCCCCGTGGATAGGGAGTTGCATATCTTCTCCCTATCACGCGAAATCTAGGGGTGTGGCGATTTTAATCCATGCCAACCTACAACACTCAATCCTCAGAAAACAGCTTGACCCAGAGGGCAGATTTTTATTATTAGATATAAACATACAAAACACGACATACACTCTCCTTAACGTATATGCACCAAATACTTCACCAGATTCTTTTTTTGCAGATCTGCTATCGACCCTTATAACCTGGGGAGGCCAAAACTTGATAGTTGGCGGAGATTTTAACACGGTCGTCGACCCATCCATGGACAGATCCTGGGTAAGTGCTACTACCTCTACTCCCCACACCCACTTGCTCTCCTCCTTCTGTACCCAACTAAACCTCCTAGACCCGTGGAGAATACTCCACCCCACCCAAAAAGACTATTCCTTTTATTCCCACCCCCATTCATCCCACTCCAGAATCGACTACATCTTTACTGGCACCAATCTCCTACCCAAAATCACTTATACGTCTATCGAGAATATTATCATCTCGGACCACGCCCCTATATCTCTCCGTCTCCAACTAGGATTACCACAACGCACCGCCTTGAGATGGCGATTTCCAGCCTACCTCCGCCAGTCTACTGATTTTATGCTTCACCTCAAACAGTCCTGGCATAACTACACCTCAGACAATAGCGATCAACAATTAGATTCACCAATCTTTTGGGGGGCGGCAAAGGCCGTCCTTAGGGGACACATCATGTCCTATACACACGCCAAACGGAAAAATTTTTCCTCCCAACTACACGCCCTGAGCTCCACTCTCATCTCAACATACCGCAGCTACACACAACACGACACCCCCGCCCACAAAGAGGCGTACCTCTCAGCCAAGCTTGTATATGATACATTTCTCACGGAACGGGCTCAGCTCTCCTACGACTATCAGCGGAATAGACTCCACAGATGGGGTAACAAATCAGGCAAATTATTAGCAAATTTAATCAAAGGACCCAAATCCCGTAACTGGGTCAACGCGATCATGCATGCAGACAAACTGACCACCACTCCTGACCTCATTTGTTCAGAATTTAGAAATTTCTACCAATCTTTATATACCAAAGGCCCTGATGATCCTGCTGCCAACCAATCATTTTTGAAGGAAGCAGACCTCCCCATTTTGACCCAAGAGGAGAGGGACTCCCTAGATAAACCGATAACAGTGGAGGAGGTGGTGGAGGTCATTAAGACCCTACCAAACAACAAAAGCCCCGGCCCAGATGGATACGGAGCGGAATTTTACAAAATATTAAGAGACGAACTCGCCCCTACCCTCACATCACTCTATAACCATATTCTGACCTCTAAACAAATCCCCATTAGATTTAACGAAGCCACAATTATTGTCATACCAAAACCAGGCAAAGACCCCTCCCTGCCTGGGTCCTACAGACCGATCTCACTCCTTAATCAAGACTTTAAAGTCCTCACCAAACTGATGGCCAATCGACTACAGCTATGCCTTTCCCGTATTATATCGCCAGCGCAGATGGGATTTCTTAAACACAGACAATCAGTGCGAGGCATCAGAGTGGCGCTGGCAGCCATTACTCACTCCCACACCAATAATATCACAGACAACATCCTAATCAACCTGGACGCTGAAAAAGCTTTCGACAAGATCGCCTGGCCTCACTTAACAAGAGTTCTACTCTACCAGCGATTTGGCGAGACGTTTCGGGTACTGGTTGACTCTCTCTACATTAATCCATCTGCGCAGGTGATAGTTAACAATACCCCCTCCCCACCCTTTCTCCTAGAGAGAGGAACTAGACAGGGTTGCCCCCTTTCCCCCCTCCTCTTCAACATCGCCCTAGAACCCCTTATACGATATATCACCAACTTACCCACCTTTCGTGGTATAAAAATTGGCAACAGGGAAATTAAACTTATGGCGTTTGCAGACGACATCCTTATACTTACCTCCAACCCACGACAGTCGATAACAGCACTACAAGAAGCTATTGACCGCTTTTCCTCTTTTGCAGGCTTCACCGTCAATTTCGACAAGTCGGAAGCATTGGCCATATTTCCCCAGATTACTAAAGGCTGGGATACCCCCTTCCCATTCCGATGGGCTAGCACCCACATTACATATCTAGGCATCATACTACCCGCTGACCCCACCCATCTATACACCGACAACATCCACCCAATTCTCATTAAGATTCAGACAGAACTTACGCTATGGCAAACACTACCCTTAAATCTCTTGGGGCGCTGTAATCTGGTCAAAATGGTTAGTTTCCCCAGACTGCTCTACGTTCTGCAGATGTTGCCCATCATACTCTCAAAAGCTGATGTATCTCATCTCAATTCCTCGATCTCGAAATTTATCTGGGCCAATAAACGACCCAGGATAAGTCTTTTTAAGTTAACCCAAACAATACAAAACGGAGGGGTGAATCTGCCGAGCATGGAGCAGTACAACCATGCTTGTCTCCTCCGATTCGCTGTGGACTGGATCCACGGAACGTCTACCTTTACCGACTCACTAGTCGACTCCCAATTCTGTGCCTCCCTATCCCTCAGCTACATCCTCCATGCAAACAAATCGGAAATATCTAACCTTCATTTGGATAACCCTCTATTAACCTCTACTATTGTAGCGTGGAGACTCTCCCGCAGATCTCTTAAGCTACACCACACCTACTCACTCTTTCTCCCTTTGGTCGGAAATACACAATTCCAAAATGGTCAGGCCCATATCCCCTTTACCAATTGGCACACCTCAGGTATCACATGTATAGGAAACCTTCTCGACTCCAACAAAAGAATACTCACCTTCACGGAGGTGTCACCCAAATATGGAATTAGCTTCCGCCATCGCTTTTATTTCTACCAAATATCACACTACATACGATCGACCCTCTCACATCTTACTGCCCCAGACCTGGTTAACTCTCTGGACGCACTTCTGTGCTCAGGGACCTGCTCCATCTCAGCAATATATACCCGCATACGCACGGAACACATACCCACTACAGACCTCACACAAATACAAACATGGTCCACCCAAATCCCGTCAATGTCCCCGGAGAACATAGTGGATAGCTTTGCGAGCTCCCTCAAACTTATCCCTGCCAGCCTCTATCAAGAAATGGCATACAAAATACTACACAGAGCCTACATATCACCAAGGAGGAGCCATTTGATGGGCTTGTCCGACTCGGCTAAATGCTTAAAATGCTCTTCATTAATAGCAGATCTTATGCACTGCTTCTGGCACTGCAGCCACATCCAAAAATTTTGGACAGAACTACACACCTACGGAACTGCCGAGTTGGGCTTGCGCTTCCGATGTACTGCCTCTTGGGCGCTATTCGGGTATGTCCGTGACCAAAACGATATTCCCTCTCGAGACACGAAACTAATTATGATCCTCTCAGCGGTGGGCAGGAAGGCCATATTACAACAATGGATATCCAATACCCCTCCCACACTACCTCTAGCTACCTCTAGACTACTATTCCTATTCACGATGGACCGGCTGGAGACTTCCCTTAACAAAGAAATATTAACCCCCACCCTGTTTCACTGCTGGAGACGATTTATCAACACACTACCCACTCCGACAAAAACAGCCATCAAACAAAGCTTTCACTGCACCACCTGGTACGGACACCAAGTTCTAGCAGATGACCCCCCCATCGCTCTTCCATAACTGCACCCTAGCCCCCTCTCCTCTTCCCTACCTTCTACTCTTCTCTTGTTTTCTTGCTTTCTATTCCCTCTCATCATCTCAACTCTGATTGCCCGCACCTGACCCTTAAGTTCTTACATCTACCTCCTCCTACTCCCTAACACTGGATATCTATCGTCTATCTCTTCTTATCACACTGTTGATGTCTCCGTGGATAGGTCGGCGGCCCCCGGGTCCTGGCAGGTACGATTAATAATGTTAATAATGTTGTTAATACTGTTAGTGTTTTTATTGTTTTAGGATTTAGCGATCCCCAAAGGGGGAGACGCATTAATATTAGAGATGAGCGCCTGAAATTTTTCGGGTTTTGTGTTTTGGTTTTGGGTTCGGTTCCGCAGCCGTGTTTTGGGTTCGAACGCGTTTTGGCAAAACCTCACCGAATTTTTTTTGTCGGATTCGGGTGTGTTTTGGATTCGGGTGTTTTTTTCAAAAAACACTAAAAAACAGCTTAAATCATAGAATTTGGGGGTCATTTTGATCCCAAAGTATTATTAACCTCAAAAACCATAATTTACACTCATTTTCAGTCTATTCTGAATACCTCACACCTCACAATATTATTTTTAGTCCTAAAATTTGCACCGAGGTCGCTGTGTGAGTAAGATAAGCGACCCTAGTGGCCGACACAAACACCGGGCCCATCTAGGAGTGGCACTGCAGTGTCACGCAGGATGTCCCTTCCAAAAAACCCTCCCCAAACAGCACATGACGCAAAGAAAAAAAGAGGCGCAATGAGGTAGCTGTGTGAGTAAGATTAGCGACCCTAGTGGCCGACACAAACACCGGGCCCATCTAGGAGTGGCACTGCAGTGTCACGCAGGATGGCCCTTCCAAAAAACCCTCCCCAAACAGCACATGACGCAAAGAAAAAAAGAGGCGCAATGAGGTAGCTGTGTGAGTAAGATTAGCGACCCTAGTGGCCGACACAAACACCGGGCCCATCTAGGAGTGGCACTGCAGTGTCACGCAGGATGTCCCTTCCAAAAAACCCTCCCCAAACAGCACATGACGCAAAGAAAAAAAGAGGCGCAATGAGGTAGCTGACTGTGTGAGTAAGATTAGCGACCCTAGTGGCCGACACAAACACCGGGCCCATTTAGGAGTGGCACTGCAGTGTCACGCAGGATGTCCCTTCCAAAAAACCCTCCCCAATCAGCACATGATGCAAAGAAAAAGAAAAGAAAAAAGAGGTGCAAGATGGAATTGTCCTTGGGCCCTCCCACCCACCCTTATGTTGTATAAACAAAACAGGACATGCACACTTTAACCAACCCATCATTTCAGTGACAGGGTCTGCCACACGACTGTGACTGATATGACGGGTTGGTTTGGACCCCCCCCAAAAAAGAAGCAATTAATCTCTCCTTGCACAAACTGGCTCTACAGAGGCAAGATGTCCACCTCATCATCACCCTCCGATATATCACCGTGTACATCCCCCTCCTCACAGATTATCAATTCGTCCCCACTGGAATCCACCATCTCAGCTCCCTGTGTACTTTGTGGAGGCAATTGCTGCTGGTCAATGTCTCCGCGGAGGAATTGATTATAATTCATTTTAATGAACATCATCTTCTCCACATTTTCTGGATGTAACCTCGTACGCCGATTGCTGACAAGGTGAGCGGCGGCACTAAACACTCTTTCGGAGTACACACTTGTGGGAGGGCAACTTAGGTAGAATAAAGCCAGTTTGTGCAAGGGCCTCCAAATTGCCTCTTTTTCCTGCCAGTATAAGTACGGACTGTGTGACGTGCCTACTTGGTGTCAGGAATCGACTCACCACGGTGACATCTGTCCGCCGCTGCGGACTCCGTCCTGGGTCCCTGCGTTCATCTGTCATCCGCGTCTCTGCCATCAGACGCCATCCTGGGCCTGGGAGCGCTCCTGTGATAGCGGGCGTGTAGCACGCCGCGTTCCCGCTAGGCCGCGGCATGGGCGCCGCCATGACAGCCTCCAGCAGTCAGCATACGGCGGCCAATCCGGTGCTTGGCCGCACCCACTTTTCCTCACTCCACCAATGACTGTGTAACAAGGGGTATATATGAAGCTGCAGGATCAGTCTGCAGGCATCCTGAACTTTGTGTCACTCCTGCGACTCATGTGTAAGGATCTGGTTCCTGTTTCCTCCGTGTACCTGGATACCTACCTGCTGTCCCGTGTTCCTGGCTATCTTCTTAAGACTCTGTACTCCTGGTTACTTCTCACAGCTCCGTGGAACTACAAGCCCCAGCAATACCTGCTTCCATCTACAGGCTTCACACTCACCACCATCTCTGTGTGCTTCAGCCTAGCAGTAGAGACTGACTCCAGGTGTGTTCCATCTCTCCACCTGTGATGCAGCTTGCATGCTGCCAGTGCCTCATCACCTGCACTGTGGACATAGTCAGACTCCTGCCTCTGCTACCAGGTTTGCCATACAACACCATCTCTGCTGGTTCCATGTTTTAATCTGCTCTGGTTCCCATACCAGAATATTCTCTGCCAAGTTATCACTCATCTGTTATCATCACTACCGGTTATCATTTCATCAGTCACCATTCATTCTGTTACCATAGACTTTCAGCTGCCACGCTGTACAATTGACATTTGCATTTCCTACTGTTATTTTCTGCTGCCGTTTTGTGAACCATCTGTCTAATAAATATCATTGCGCTCATGCGCAGAAACATAATCCAGCCTCCTCGTTTTCTCCCATCCACCTCCACTGACCCACTAGCGCCCCCTCCGGGGACACAGACAAAACCAAGTCTGACAGTAAGTTCAGGATCGATGGACTCGGACGGTGGACGGAGTGTGGGGTCAGAGGCCTTGCAAAATCTGGTCTCCCGTTTGGATGGTCAAGAGGCTGCGCAGCAGCAGATGTTCCAGTTCCTGCAAGGGATGTCCTCCCGGATAGATACACAGCAATCCCTGCCTAGTGTACACACTCCTACAGTTCCTGTTACTCCAGCACCTGCCAGTACTGTGAGTCCTTCTATGCCGGCTGCATCAGCTCCAGTGTCACGTCTGCACCTGCCCGGGCCAAGCAAGTATGATGGCAGCCCAAAGTTATGTCGCGGGTTTCTCAACCAATGTGAAATCCAGTTTGAATTGTTGTCACATAATTTCCCCACGTCAAGATCCAAGGTTGCCTACATCATCTCTCTACTTTCTGGATCTGCTTTGAGTTGGGTGTCTCCTCTGTGGGAACGTGCCGACCCTCTGATTAACAACTATGCAGAATTCGTGTCAACCTTCAGACGGATCTTTGACGAGCCTGGTCGTGCAACATCAGCTTCTGCCGACCTAATCCAACTTCGTCAAGGTACCCGTAGTATGGGACAATATGTCATCCAGTTCCAGACGTTGGCCGCAGAGATTCAGTGGAACAATCAAGCCCTGGTAGCAGCTTTCTGGCATGGACTCTCTGATCGGATCAAGGACGAACTGGCAACCCGCGATCTTCCTGTACAATTGTCCGATTTAATTTCCTTGTGCATCAAGTTGGACTCTCGCATCCGCGAACGCAACAATGAACGTGCTCGGAGTGAGCCACGCAGATCAAGGATGATACCTTCCGTACAGTTCCAGTCTCCACCTTCTGATGAGCCTATGCAAATAAATAGGTCCCGCCTAACTCCTGAGGAGCGGTCAAGAAGACTTCGTGAGAGACTATGTCTTTATTGTGCGGCTGCAGGTCACCAGATTAATTCCTGCACAGTGCGTTCGGGAAACGCCAGATCCTGACTTGTAAAGGAGGAGTCAAGTTGGGATCTTCTAGACAAGCTCCTTCTAATCAAGACCTTATCCTTCCTGTGACTTTAGAGACTTCAGTTGGGCTTCAGTCTGCATCAGCATTAGTGGACTGTGGAGCCGCAGGAAATTTCATCACCCAAGCTGCGGTAAATAAATTTTGCTTGCCTGTATGTGAACTTTCTTACCCAGTCTACATTACCGCCGTGGATGGTAGCCGAATCTCCAAGGGGAATATTTCTCACCAAACTGCACCAGTGGTTTTGGGAGTTGGGTTCCTACACTCAGAATTAATAAAGTTCTTAGTCATTCCTCAAGCCACCCAGGAGATCGTTTTGGGCATGCCCTGGCTCCAGCTACACAATCCACAGTTCGACTGGTCAACGTTACAACTTACTTCATGGGGTTCACATTGCCATCAGTCCTGTTTAGCCCAAGTTTGTCCAATCAAGTCTACTGAAGTAAAAACCCAGTCAAGTCTTCCTGCGGCTTATCAAGATTTCTCTGATGTCTTCAGTGAAAAAGCCGCGGATGTCCTGCCGCCCCATAGAGAATGGGATTGTCCCATCAATCTCCTTCCTGGCAAGAAGCCACCTAGGGGGCGTACCTACCCGTTATCTGTTCCCGAAACTGAAGCGATGAGCGACTACATCAGGGAGAATTTACAGAAGGGATTCATTCGTCCTTCATCATCACCCGCTGGTGCAGGCTTCTTCTTTGTTAAAAAGAAGGATGGAGGACTGCGTCCATGCATTGACTACCGGGGTCTCAATGACATTACCATTAAAAATAGTTATCCATTACCACTCATTACCGAATTATTTGACAGAGTTAAAGGAGCCCGCATCTTCACCAAGCTAGATCTCCGCGGTGCCTACAACCTCAACAGAATCCGGAGTGGTGACGAATGGAAGACAGCTTTTAACACTCGAGATGGTCATTACGAGTACCTGGTAATGCCATTCGGGTTGAGTAATGCCCCAGCAGTGTTCCAACACTTTGTGAACGAAATCTTCCGTGACGTTCTGTATAAATACCTCGTTGTTTATCTGGATGATATCCTCATCTTCTCCCAAGATCTTCCCTCTCATCGTCTACAAGTCCGTGAAGTCCTCCGACGTCTTCGTGAGAACCGGCTCTACGGTAAACTATCCAAGTGTACCTTTGAAGTTTCCTCTATACCCTTCCTGGGATATATAATTTCCGGATCGGATCTCCAGATGGACCCGACAAAGTTGGAAGCCATTGCCAATTGGTCCATTCCAAATTCTCTCAAGTCTATTCAGCGGTTCCTGGGATTTGCCAACTACTATAGGAAATTTATTCGGGGATTCTCCACTCTCATCGCTCCTATTACCAACTTAACTCGGAAAGGGGCAGACCATTCCAACTGGTCAGAAGAGGCTTTAGCGGCCTTCCAGAAAATCAAGCTGGCCTTTATGTCTGCTCCAGTTCTGTCCCAGCCAGATGTAAACAGACCGTTCGAGTTGGAGGTGGATGCCTCTACAGTTGGAGTTGGAGCTGTTCTCTCCCAGAAGGGAACTGATGGGAAAATCCACCCCTGTGGATTTTATTCTCGTAAATTCCTCCCTGCAGAAGCTAACTATTCCGTTGGAGATCAAGAACTACTGGCGATTAAGCTGGCCCTCGAGGAATGGAGGTATCTCCTGGAAGGGGCCAAACATCCGTTCAACATCTACACGGATCATAAAAATCTGCTATATTTAAAGGCAGCCCAGTGCCTTAATCCTCGCCAGTCCAGGTGGGCTATGTTTTTCTCACGTTTTAACTTTAAGCTTCATTTCCGCCCAGGTTCGCAGAATGTTAAAGCTGACGCCTTATCCCGATCTATGGAATCCGAAGAGGAAACGCCTGACTCAGTTCCACATTCCATCCTGAGTCCAGTGGTATTTGCTGCATCTCAAGTCTCCCCAGCTCCTCCTCCTGGTAAGACTTTTGTTTCCCCAGAACTCCGTCCCAAGTTGCTGTCTTGGGCCCATCAATCCAAGTTCACTGGTCATCCCGGTGTTCTGAAAACCTTCAAGTTCCTCTCTGAGACATACTGGTGGCCAAAGATGAAAGCTGACATCAAGGATTTCGTGGCATCCTGTCCTAAGTGTGTGCAGCACAAGACTCCTCGTCAGTCTCCAGCAGGTCAGTTACAACCATTGTCTGTTCCTAGTCGCCCTTGGTCACACCTGTCCATGGACTTTATCTCCGACCTTCCTCCTTCTCAAGGATACAATACCATCTGGGTTGTAGTGGACAGATTTACCAAGATGGCCCATTTTGTTCCTCTCCAGGGTCTCCCTTCTGCCCCAAAACTCGCCCAAATCTTCCTACGGGAGATTTTCCGCTTACATGGTCTACCCTCAGAAATAATATCCGACCGAGGTGTACAGTTTGTAGCGAGGTTTTGGAGGGCTCTCTGTTCTGCCATGCAGGTTAAACTGAAGTTCTCGTCATCTTACCACCCTCAGACGAATGGGCAGACAGAGAGGGTAAATCAAGAACTAGAGACATTTTTAAGGTTGTATGTTTCATCTTCTCAGGATGACTGGTTTGATCTGCTCCCATGGGCTGAGTTTGCCCACAACTTCCGCTACCACACTGCTACTGAGACAACTCCATTCTTTGCAGTGTATGGGCAACATCCTCGTGTTCCAGATTTCCAAGAACTCCCTCACATGGATGTTCCTGCTGCCACTACTGCCCTGAGTCAGTTTTCTTCAATCTGGAAGAAGATTCACACTTCTCTCAAAAAGGCCTCCAGCCGGTATAAATACTTTGCTGATCGCAAAAGACGTGCAGTTCCTAGCCTGAAACCTGGGGACAAGGTTTGGCTGTCTACCCGGAACCTCCGTCTTAGGGTCCCGTCCATGAAATTTGCACCACGTTTCATTGGTCCCTTTCCTGTCGAAAGAGTCATCAACCCTGTGGCCTACAAGCTGAAGTTACCACCTTCTCTGCGAATACCTAATGCTTTTCATGTTTCTCTCCTCAGACCTTTAGTCCTGAATCGTTTCCAAAGAGCTCTTCCAGTTGGTCCCAAAGTTCGAACTCAGCGGGGCGTGGAGTTCGAGATTGGCAAGATTCTGGATTCCCGTTGCCGGTATGGACGTCTTCAATATCTTGTCGATTGGTCCGGTTATGGCCCAGAGGAGAGAAGTTGGGTAAATTCGTTGGATGTCCATGCTCCAAGGTTGGTCCGTGTCTTCCATAACACTCATCCTTCCAAGCCACGTGGGTGTTCGGTGCCCACCCTTAAAGGTGGGGGGTACTGTCAGGAATCGACTCACCACGGTGACATCTGTCCGCCGCTGCGGACTCCGTCCTGGGTCCCTGCGTTCATCTGTCATCCGCGTCTCTGCCATCAGACGCCATCCTGGGCCTGGGAGCGCTCCTGTGATAGCGGGCGTGTAGCACGCCGCGTTCCCGCTAGGCCGCGGCATGGGCGCCGCCATGACAGCCTCCAGCAGTCAGCATACGGCGGCCAATCCGGTGCTTGGCCGCACCCACTTTTCCTCACTCCACCAATGACTGTGTAACAAGGGGTATATATGAAGCTGCAGGATCAGTCTGCAGGCATCCTGAACTTTGTGTCACTCCTGCGACTCATGTGTAAGGATCTGGTTCCTGTTTCCTCCGTGTACCTGGATACCTACCTGCTGTCCCGTGTTCCTGGCTATCTACTTAAGACTCTGTACTCCTGGTTACTTCTCACAGCTCCGTGGAACTACAAGCCCCAGCAATACCTGCTTCCATCTACAGGCTTCACACTCACCACCATCTCTGTGTGCTTCAGCCTAGCAGTAGAGACTGACTCCAGGTGTGTTCCATCTCTCCACCTGTGATGCAGCTTGCATGCTGCCAGTGCCTCATCACCTGCACTGTGGACATAGTCAGACTCCTGCCTCTGCTACCAGGTTTGCCATACAACACCATCTCTGCTGGTTCCATGTTTTAATCTGCTCTGGTTCCCATACCAGAATATTCTCTGCCAAGTTATCACTCATCTGTTATCATCACTACCGGTTATCATTTCATCAGTCACCATTCATTCTGTTACCATAGACTTTCAGCTGCCACGCTGTACAATTGACATTTGCATTTCCTACTGTTATTTTCTGCTGCCGTTTTGTGAACCATCTGTCTAATAAATATCATTGCGCTCATGCGCAGAAACATAATCCAGCCTCCTCGTTTTCTCCCATCCACCTCCACTGACCCACTAGCGCCCCCTCCGGGGACACAGACAAAACCAAGTCTGACACTTGGATGCGGTCACTCATATAATCCTCCACCATTCTATCAATGTTGAGAGAATCATATGCAGTGACAGTAGACGACATGTCCGTAATCGTTGTCAGGTCCTTCAGTCCGGACCAGATGTCAGCATCAGCAGTCGCTCCAGACTGCCCTGCATCACCGCCAGCGGGTGGGCTCGGAATTCTGAGCCTTTTCCTCGCACCCCCAGTTGCGGGAGAATGTGAAGGAGGAGATGTTGACAGGTCGCGTTCCGCTTGACTTGACAATTTTGTCACCAGCAGGTCTTTCAACCCCAGCAGACTTGTGTCTGCCGGAAAGAGAGATCCAAGGTAGGCTTTAAATCTAGGATCGAGCACGGTGGCCAAAATGTAGTGCTCTGATTTCAACAGATTGACCACCCGTGAATCCTTGTTAAGCGAATTAAGGGCTCCATCCACAAGTCCCACATGCCTAGCGGAATCGCTCCGTGTTAGCTCCTCCTTCAATGTCTCCAGCTTCTTCTGCAAAAGCCTGATGAGGGGAATGACCTGACTCAGGCTGGCAGTGTCTGAACTGACTTCACGTGTGGCAAGTTCAAAGGGCATCAGAACCTTGCACAACGTTGAAATCATTCTCCACTGCGCTTGAGACAGGTGCATTCCACCTACTATATCGTGCTCAATTGTATAGGCTTGAATGGCCTTTTGCTGCTCCTCCAACCTCTGAAGCATATAGAGGGTTGAATTCCACCTCGTTACCACTTCTTGCTTCAGATGATGGCAGGGCAGGTTCAGTAGTTTTTGGTGGTGCTCCAGTCTTCTGTACGTGGTGCCTGTACGCCGAAAGTGTCCCGCAATTCTTCTGGCCACCGACAGCATCTCTTGCACGCCCCTGTCATTTTTTAAAAAATTCTGCACCACCAAATTCAAGGTATGTGCAAAACATGGGACGTGCTGGAATTTGCCCATATTTAATGCACACACAATATTGCTGGCGTTGTCCGATGCCACAAATCCACAGGAGAGTCCAATTGGGGTAAGCCATTCCGCGATGATCTTCCTCAGTTGCCGTAAGAGGTTTTCAGCTGTGTGCGTATTCTGGAAAGCGGTGATACAAAGCGTAGCCTGCCTAGGAAAGAGTTGGCATTTGCGAGATGCTGCTACTGGTGCCGCCGCTGCTGTTCTTGCGGCGGGAGTCCATACATCTACCCAGTGGGCTGTCACAGTCATATAGTCCTGACCCTGCCCTGCTCCACTTGTCCACATGTCCGTGGTTAAGTGGACATTGGGTACAACTGCATTTTTTAGGACACTGGTGAGTCTTTTTCTGACGTCCGTGTACATTCTCGGTATCGCCTGCCTAGAGAAGTGGAACCTAGATGGTATTTGGTAACGGGGGCACACTGCCTCAATAAATTGTCTAGTTCCCTGTGAACTAACGGCGGATACCGGACGCACGTCTAACACCAACATAGTTGTCAAGGCCTCAGTTATCCGCTTTGCAGCAGGATGACTGCTGTGATATTTCATCTTCCTCGCAAAGGACTGTTGGACAGTCAATTGCTTACTGGAAGTAGTACAAGTGGGCTTACGACTTCCCCTCTGGGATGACCATCGACTCCCAGCAGCAACAACAGCAGCGCCAGTAGCAGTAGGCGTTACACGCAAGGATGCATCGGAGGAATCCCAGGCAGGAGAGGACTCGTCAGAATTGCCAGTGACATGGCCTGCAGG
This sequence comes from Pseudophryne corroboree, assembly GCF_028390025.1. Taxonomy (NCBI): domain Eukaryota; kingdom Metazoa; phylum Chordata; class Amphibia; order Anura; family Myobatrachidae; genus Pseudophryne; species Pseudophryne corroboree. Next base: position 726,699,851 of record NC_086448.1, on the reverse strand, counting down.
ACTATTGGCATTCCTGGGGAAGGAGGAAATTGACACTGAGGGAGTTGGTGGGGTGGTTTGCGTGAGCTTGGTTACAAGAGGAAGGGATTTACTGGTCAGTGGACTGCTTCCGCTGTCGCCCAAAGTTTTTGAACTTGTCACTGACTTATTATGAATGCGCTGCAGGTGACGTATAAGGGAGGATGTTCCGAGGTGGTTAACGTCCTTACCCCTACTTATTACAGCTTGACAAAGGCAACACACGGCTTGACACCTGTTGTCCGCTTTTCTGTTGAAATACCTCCACACTGAAGAGCTGATTTTTTTGGTATTTTCACCAGGCATGTCAACGGCCATATTCCTCCCACGGACAACAGGTGTCTCCCCGGGTGCCTGACTTAAACAAACCACCTCACCATCAGAATCCTCCTGGTCAATTTCCTCCCCAGCGCCAGCAACACCCATATCCTCCTCATCCTGGAGTACTTCAACATCTTCATCTTCAATCTGACTATCAGGAACTGGACTGCGGGTGCTCCTTCCAGCACTTGCAGGGGGCGTGCAAATGGTGGAAGGCGCATGCTCTTCACGTCCAGTGTTGGGAAGGTCAGGCATCGCAACCGACACAATTGGACTCTCCTTGTGGATTTGGGATTTCGAAGAACGCACAGTTCTTTGCGGTGCTTTTGCCAGCTTGAGTCTTTTCAGTTTTCTAGCGAGAGGCTGAGTGCTTCCATCCTCATGTGAAGCTGAACCACTAGCCATGAACATAGGCCAGGGCCTCAGCCGTTCCTTGCCACTCCGTGTGGTAAATGGCATATTGGCAAGTTTACGCTTCTCCTCCGACAATTTTATTTTAGGTTTTGGAGTCCTTTTTTACTGATATTTGGTGTTTTGGATTTGACATGCTCTGTACTATGACATTGGGCATCGGCCTTGGCAGACGACGTTGCTGGCATTTCATCGTCTCGGCCATGCCTAGTGGCAGCAGCTTCAGCACGAGGTGGAAGTGGATCTTGATCTTTCCCTAATTTTGGAACCTCAACATTTTTGTTCTCCATATTTTAATAGGCACAACTAAAAGGCACCTCAGGTAAACAATGGAGATGGATACTAGTATACAATTATGGACTGCCTGCCGAGTGCAGACACAGAGGTAGCCACAGCCGTGAACTACCGTACTGTACTGTGTCTGCTGCTAATATAGACTGGTTGATAAAGAGATGTCTATGTAACTATGTATGTATAAAGAAGAAAGAAAAAAAAACCACGGTTAGGTGGTATACAATTATGGACGGACTGCCTGCCGAGTGCAGACACAGAGGTAGCCACAGCCGTGAACTACCGTACTGTACTGTGTCTGCTGCTAATAATATAGACTGGTTGATAAAGAGATGTCGTAGTAGTATGTATGTATGTATAAAGAAGAAAGAAAAAAAAACCACGGTTAGGTGGTATACAATTATGGACGGACTGCCTGCCGAGTGCAGACACAGAGGTAGCCACAGCCGTGAACTACCGTACTGTACTGTGTCTGCTGCTAATATAGACTGGTTGATAAAGAGATGTCTATGTAACTATGTATGTATAAAGAAGAAAGAAAAAAAAACCACGGTTAGGTGGTATACAATTATGGACGGACTGCCTGCCGAGTGCAGACACAGAGGTAGCCACAGCCGTGAACTACCGTACTGTACTGTGTCTGCTGCTAATATAGACTGGTTGATAAAGAGATGTCTATGTAACTATGTATGTATAAAGAAGAAAGAAAAAAAAAAACCACGGTTAGGTGGTATACAATTATGGACGGACTGCCTGCCGAGTGCAGACACAGAGGTAGCCACAGCCGTGAACTACCGTACTGTACTGTGTCTGCTGCTAATATAGACTGGTTGATAAAGAGATGTCTATGTAACTATGTATGTATAAAGAAGAAAGAAAAAAAAACCACGGTTAGGTGGTATACAATTATGGACGGACTGCCTGCCGAGTGCAGACACAGAGGTAGCCACAGCCGTGAACTACCGTACTGTACTGTGTCTGCTGCTAATATAGACTGGTTGATAAAGAGATGTCGTAGTAGTATGTATGTATAAAGAAGAAAAAAAAACCACGGTTAGGTGGTATACAATTATGGACGGACTGCCTGCCGAGTGCAGACACAGAGGTAGCCACAGCCGTGAACTACCGTACTGTGTCTGCTGCGACTGGATGATAAATGATATAAAAAATATATATATATCACTACTGCAGCCGGACAGGTATATATTATATATTATATAATGACGGACCTGCTGGACACTGTCTGTCAGCAGAATGAGTTTTATTTTTATAGAATAAAAAAAACAACAACACACAAGTGAAGTCACACGACGAGTGTTTAACTTTTTCAGGCAATCACAATATAAGTATACTACTAACTATACTGGTGGTCAGTGTGGTCAGGTCACTGGTCAGTCACACTGGCAGTGGCACTCCTGCAGCAAAAGTGTGCACTGTTTAATTTTAATATAATATTATGTACTCCTGGCTCCTGCTATAACCTATAACTGGCACTGCAGTGCTCCCCAGTCTCCCCCACAATTATAAGCTGTGTGAGCTGAGCAGTCAGACAGATATATAATATATATAGATGATGCAGCACACTGGGCTGAGCCTGAGCAGTGCACACAGATATGGTATGTGACTGAGTCACTGTGTGTATCGCTTTTTTCAGGCAGAGAACGGATATATTAAATAAACTGCACTGTCTGGTGGTCACTCACTATATAATATTATGTACTCCTGGCTCCTGCTATAACCTATAACTGGCACTGCAGTGCTCCCCAGTCTCCCCCACAATTATAAGCTGTGTGAGCTGAGCAGTCAGACAGATATATAATATATATAGATGATGCAGCACACTGGGCTGAGCCTGAGCAGTGCACACAGATATGGTATGTGACTGAGTCACTGTGTGTATCGCTTTTTTCAGGCAGAGAACGGATATATTAAATAAACTGCACTGTCTGGTGGTCACTCACTAGTAAACTCTCTGCACTCTCTACACTTCTACAGTACTCCTCCTAGTCCTAAGCTCCAGTAAATCTCTCTCTCTTATAATCTAAATGGAGAGGACGCCAGCCACGTCCTCTCCCTATCAATCTCAATGCACGTGTGAAAATGGCTGCGACGCGCGGCTCCTTATATAGAATCCGAGTCTCGCGAGAATCCGACAGCGTCATGATGACGTTCGGGCGCGCTCGGGTTAACCGAGCAAGGCGGGAGGATCCGAGTCTGCTCGGACCCGTGAAAAAAACCATGAAGTTCGGGCGGGTTCGGATTCAGAGAAACCGAACCCGCTCATCTCTAATTAATATGCTTTACTGCTAGGCAAAGAATCTGCTAATTAGCAGGAACACATTAGCTGTTCCATCATATTTTATGTTTACTAACTTTGCTATTTGGTTACACAATACTATGATATAACATATATCTAAACGTATCGATGTAAAAAGTGAAAATGTGAGGTTCTCTGTTCTGGGCTTCGGATTCTATTTTCTCTTTCTTTTCATACACGACGGTTCCGGGTGGCTAATGTGGCCCCAGGTACAGTTGAATTATATGTCATTATATGTCCTCATCTGTTATGATTCAACATGCCTTTTTGACCTCAATAAAAATATTTTGGAAAAAAAAAAGAGGTCTGGAGAACAGTTTATACATAAGGTAGCGTTATGACAACTGTAGCTATTTTTTGGGAACTGTGTGTGGCTACTGCAGAAGCATTATCAGCCACCAATAATAATGGGGCCAGTTTTGTGGAATTACTGCTGGTGTGGTACGATTGGAGTAATGCAAAGTGGAAGGTGGAGATATTAAAGGTGAAGGGTAATATAAATGGTAAAGAACAGTTAGTGCTGCCAACGGCTCTCTTACATTTTTTACGGAGATTGGTTCATCATTCATGTCTCCATCACTAATAATGTATAAAAAAGATCTGAAAGTCAATAGATATTATTATGAGAATGATTGGGGCATTTCTATTTGTGACACGTTTTTATGGGATTAAATTGGTAGTGTTTTAGAAAGGTACTGTAGTATTACTAGAAGCATATACTAATGGGCACAAATGATCCATTGCGAAGACTACTACTTCACAATTTCTAAACATTTTGTTTTTAACATTAATTGTAAGGAATATGGTATTAAAAAAAAATGTTTTTAATTTATACAATAAGTTAAGGGGAGAAGGGGGGGTCTATATGTCTAATAGCGCTCCGATGAATCCATCTATTACTAAAGTAAAATATACACAGTACATACATCTGTACATACATACATCTGTACGTACGTACGTACGTACGTACGTACGTACGCACGTACACACACACACACACATACACAAACACATACAGTAGCATATACACACAGCATACTTGCAAACATGCACACACAGCATATTGTACATAAATACATACACAAACACACTCATAGCACACATACACACAGCATGCACATACACACATTCTCTCTCTCACACACATAACATACATACACACACAGTTTACACACACACACACACACACACACACACACACACACACACACACACACACACACACACACACACATTCTCTCACACACATAACATACATACACACAGTGTACACACACATTCTCTCTCTCACACACATAACCTACACACACACACACACACACACACACACACACACACACACACACACTATGCATACATACATACATACATACATACACACATACACACACAACATACACACACATACATAAAGTAGCATACATACATACATACATACATACACACACAGTATACATGCTGTACATACACACAACATACACACACACACACACACACACACACACACACAACATATAGTAGCATGCATATACACACACGCACACACACACACACACACACACAGTATACATACTGTACATACACACAGCTCCCTCCCAGCTGCCAGGTCAGGGAATGCTCACCCTGCCAGCCTAATTTATTAACACCAAGCCCCATCCCACTCCCCCTCCGACACCCCAGACACACACCTGCAGAGTCAGTCACCAGTCACTGCCTCGCCTGGTCAGCCCAACTCTGTCTCCATGGTAAGTGACAATGCCTGCGTCAGTCTGCTGAATTTCGCAACCCTTTTGCGGTTGCCTTGGCATGGCCAGACCAAATGATTTTGCGGTCCTTATATGGCCAGACGTTCCCCACCCCTGTCATAGAAGATCATGGCTCTCCAGTGGCCTCTGTCGAGCTACATAACAAGTTTGTGAATGAAGTGAACGTGCTGACTTCTTTGGTGTGCAGTGCTGCTTACAGTATGGGGGTGATTCCGAGTTGTTCGCTCGCTAGCTGCTTTTAGCAGCATTGCACACGCTAAGCCGCTGCCTACTGGGAGTGTATCTTAGCATGGCAGAATTGCGAACGAAAGCTTCGCTAATTTTCTCGTAACGATTACCCCGCAGTTTCTGAATAGCTCCAGACTTACTCAGCCATTGCGACCAGCTCAGTCCTTTTCGTTCCTGGTTTGACGTCACAAACACACCCAGCGTTTGCCCAACCACTCCCCCGTTTATCCAGCCACTCCCGCGTTTTGGAACTCGAACGCCTGCGTTTTTCCGCACACTCCCATAAAACTTCCAGTTTCCGCCCAGAAACACCCACTTCCTGTCAATCACAATACGATCACCACAGTGATGAAAAAGCTTCGTAATGCCGTGAGTAAAATACCTAACTTTTGTGTAAAATAACTAAGCGCATGCGCTCTGCGAACATTGCGCATGCGCAGTTAGCGGATAATCGCAGTATAGCGAAAATCGGCAACGAGCGAACAACTCAGAATCACCCCCTATATACGTTTCTGTGCCGTGACATTTCACAAGAACTTTAGTCAAAAGATTATAGTTCACAACTAGACAGTCAGATTATCTACTGTACCTATGCACTGCACATCCGGAAGCTTACTGAACCCCTCGTATGGCTTTTTATGGCGAACATGTATCATGCCTTCTAAGGAGGTCAGCAAATTCTTAAAGTGAAGTCCTCTTTAAAAATCCTTCTGGTGAAATGTCCAAGCATGTGAATTAGTTCTTTAGGTCCTATGAATAGACCATCACGCCAAAAGAAGAACACACAAGAAAAAGTACTTAACTTTAAGAATTTGTTGGTCAAGACTTCACAAAAGTACTCCACCTGTTTCTATAGACCTCCCCAACTGAGTTTATATATTGAAACTTTTTGAAAAAAGCTTATCATTGGTTCAAATACTAAGTGTGACCTTTAATATCATACCAGGTGCCCTTCTGAATGTTGTTTTTTTGTCTTTCTAGCAGGAGGCCTACTAAGAGGTGCCGCCATTTATTTTAATTGCTTTTTTAAAAACTTTGTATGAAGTCTATCTTTTAGCACAGAATAAAGGTAAATTGTTTAGAATATATATATATATATATATATATATATATATATATATATAGTATCTAAACTTAAATATTCCCCATCAGAAAACACACAACAGAGGTTAAAAGCTACAATTCTAGTAAAGACAATAAGAATACCAAACTAACGCTACAGTATACTGACAAGATTTAACTACTGCGTATTCCACATAGAAACATTTGTTACAGTTTAAATTCATCTTAGGTGAATTAAAGTCCAATAAAAATACAGTTAACACGCATAGGAGTTAAATAAAACACAATAAACCAAAATAAATTGAATATACAGTATGTGTGTCTGTAAAAGCTGTTTAAAGCACACAAAATACTGTATAAAAGCAATGAAGTAGACAAGATCCCTGATTAAAGAAAGTAGGCAGAAATCAAACCATTGCTGAGAACAGCAGGCCAAATTAGAACCTCACAATGTCTGAAGGCAGTCTATGAACATACAATTCCCACAATAGTTAGATAACAAAGGAGAAGTGTTGAAACAGTCTATAGTATTTCAGGCCCGAGAGTCCTTCTGATGTAAAAATAAAACTAGAGTTCTGCAGTAGTCTACAGGACGAGGACGACCCACCAATAGTGAATATAAGCCTCTATCTAGGTACTCACAAAAAGCAGACATTTGTTCTTTGCAGGCTACTTCAGTAGGCCCATATATTTCTAGTGAAATGCCTTCTAATAGGGGTATTTTAAAAAGCTCCAATCATTTTGGAGCTATTGAATTCACCCCCCTGCACATTCAGTTGCAGGCCGTTTTCGCATGTTTTTTTAGGTATTTTTGCCAATGCCTTTTTTTTCTTATTTAGTGAAAAGGCATTGGCAAAAAATGCATCAGAATTGTCAAAAATGGGCTACGTTTTTTGCCAGCACAGGTGCGAAAACACACGTGGATTCACCGATCCACAGGTTTTTCGCTATAATTGTGTGGTCAAACATTCTGATTTACTTGGGAGTTATAGTTACTGTCTTTTCGAAAGATAATATTAAACTAAGGGGCACATATATAAAAGTTTGGAGAGAGAGAAAGAGGAGAGACCAATCAACTCCTGTCATGTTAAAGGCTGTGTTTGAAAAATGACATTTATAAGCTGATTGGTTGGTACTTTATCTCTCTTTATGTTATCTCTATCCAAGCTTTGATAAACATGCACCTGAATATATTGTCAGTTATTGGTAAAATAAATAACCATAAAATTGACATCAAACCTACTTGGTAAATTGGAAGTGAAAATTTGTTTTTAGTTGATGGAGCAAGGGAGATCATTCCAGTGGTGGGCATTGGCGAGCAGCAGTCTTAGATTCAGGAGTCGAGGGTGGTAAACAAAGGGGAGGAAAGGCAACGGTCACTGGTCGACCGGTGGGGGCTGGATGGCATATCCAAGCAAATCAGGTTGAAGATGTAGGGAGCAGAGCAGTAGATTTGGAGAGGGCCTTGTACGTGAGGGTGAGAAGTTTTAAGATGGTTATGTAGAGGAGGGGGAACCAATGTAGTACTTGGTAGAGAGGGGAGACAGATGTAGAGTGATGGGAGATGAAGATAGGCCTAGCTGCAGCATTGAGTACAGATTAGAGAACAAGATGGCAGCGAGTGAGACCAGTAAGGAGAAGGTTGCAGTAGTCAAGAAGAGAAATGATCAGTGAGTACATAATAGTTTTGATAGCACCCTGGGAGAGGTTAGGTCTGATGCAAGTGGAGATTGTGTTGGGCAAGGGATTGAATGTGAGGGGCAAAGGAGAGGGAGAAGCCAAGAATGACGCCCAGCCATGGAGTTGGGGAAAAAAGGAGATAGTGGTGTTGTCAACAGTGATAGAAAACAAATGTCCAAAGAGTAGTAGATTAGTCCCAAAGTGCTCCTCACTTGGTCTCTGCAGCTTTCCCTTATTTCACCGGTTCATCTACCTCAGATAGACATCAATATACACAAAAGAGAGAAATTAATGAACAGTGCTGAGTTCTACTTTTCTCAAAAAATGGTATTATTAATATTATTATTATCCTTTATCTATATGGCGCTACAAGGGATCCACAGCACCAATTACACAGTACATAATAAAATGAGCAAACAAGAAAACCGCACTTACAGTACAGGACAATATAGGACAGGTATAGAAAACCTGGGGTTAGGTGCCATTATGGGGAGTAAGGAGTATAAGATAGTGTAAGTAAGAAAAGGAAAAGCACATGAGGAAAGAAGTCCCTGCTCTTGCAAGCTTACAATCTAAAAGGTGAGGGGCTAACAGACCAGAGTGACACAGACGGGGTAGACAGTGAGCATAGACAAGAGGGTTAGGAGGAGAGTTGACTGGGTTTGGTGAAGAAGTGGGCCTTGAGAGCCCGTTTGAAGTTTTGTAGAGAGGTGGAGAGTCGGATGGGGAGAGGTAGAGCATTCCAGAGATAGAGAGCAGCAAGTGCAAAATATTGTAGGTAGGAGTGGGAGGAGGTAATTAGTTGGCAGGAGAGACGGCGTGTATTAGATCGAAGAGGATGGGTTGGAATGTAAAGAGAGATAAGGTCAGAGATGCAAGAGGGAGAAGAGTGGGTGAGGGCATTGTAGATGAGTGTGAGAAGCTTGAATTGGATTCTGAATGGGAAGGGTAGCCAGTGAAGGTCCTGCAATAGAGGGGATGTGAATGTAGTACATTTGGAGAGGAAGATGAGATGGGCAGCAGCATTGAGGATGGATTGAAGTGGACAGAGGCATTTTTTACGGAGGCCAGATAGGAGGAGATTGCAGTAGTCTAATCTAGAGATGACCAGTGAGTGAATGAGGGTCTTAGTAGCATCCTGGGTTAGAAAGGGTCTGATCCTGGAAATGTTTTTGAGGTGGAAATGGCAGGTTTTTCAGAGGTACTGAATGAAGGGGAGGGAGGAGTCAAGGATTACTCCAAGACATCGCACTTGGGGGCTAGAGGAGATAGTTGTGCTATCAATGGATAATGAAATTGTGGGAGGTGAGGTTATGCGGGAGGGAGAGAAGATGATCAGCTCAGTTTTAGACTTCAAAGTATTACATTTCCATAAAGAAAGCATATAAAACCTTGTGGGGACTGAGTGGATATTACTCTCTTCATGGATATATAATCATTTGGAGTACCGTTTTTTGAGACGCCTGTAAAGTAGAGTGTCATCAGCATAGAGTTGATACTGGAGACCGAAGAAACTGATGCCCTTACTGTACTCAGATTGCAGTTGACTGTCCCTATTGCTTCTTCATGAGTAATGGGGGGCGTACACTGCCCAATTATCAGCACGATCAGCTGATAATCATGTGATCAGGACGATAATTGAATAGTGTGTTGCCACGACAGACCAGTAATTATCTGTCTGTCGGACATGCTGAAATGCACTCCTACAGCTGGCTGCCTGATATTCCCCTATTCCTTCATAGGGGAGGATCCCAGATATCATGGCCATACACTGCAATGGGCAACTTCTCCACTGGCTTACTTCTCCACTTTTATCACTGCTTAGTACATCTCCCCCTTAGATATTCTTTCAGCCCTTACTAACAATTTGATGGTAGTTTACTAAAAACATAAAGGCAACGGAGAGCATAATTACAGTCGACACCCTGACAACGCACAATATGAATATTGCTCCTGAACATTTTATTAATATCTATAGATGAATTGTTTTTAATCTGTATTTATTTTATGTATGTAACGTGCCATTGGGACTATGCATTTATTTTATGTTTTTCATTTGTCATAAGGACTACTGTATACATGTTTTAATATTTGTTTCATTTAATTACTTGTATTTCCCTATACTTTGTTACTTTGTTACATAAAACTATATATATATATATATATATATATATATATATTAAAATAAGATGCAAATTGAACATGCTCCATACCACTGTTACTATATAGAACAGGGTTATAGAATTGTGCAAAAAAAATGACACACACTCCCCATTCTTTTCACAAGTACTTTTGTTCTATGGTAGATAAGAAATGTCTATACCGGTACCCATGGCAGAGGTATAATAACCCCATGTTCACAGATAGGGAGTGCAGCGCACCACACCCCCAACTGTGGCTAGTTTATAAGCTATTCTATTAACACTTTTCATTTATTAATTTTTTAACACTATTTCTCTATTTTAATTGCATTTCATTTTTGTATCACTTTCTCTATAGCTTCGGCTTCCTAAATACTAATTTATTAACACTATAGTTTTTTCACTGGTATGCTACGCTGGGCTTTCTGGCTTATGCTGGTGTTTTGGGGTGCCACACCCTGCACCTAGATATAGCGCTAGGGACCCCAAATATACAGAGATGCCTTGATGCGGCTTTGGGGCTTATTAACACATTTGCGCAAATATGTGTAACGAAGATCTCTGAATTCTATTATTATGTGGAATTTATATCTGGTTACGGTTATCATTCAGGGTGCTGGGGGAAACAAATGCCTTTTTTTCTTTTGCTTAGAAATACCCCTCCCTTTCGAGCACCTGAATGATATCACTAAGCTAAATGAGCATCTACCAATATATATGATAGTTTATAAGCTATGCATTGCTGTGGCTGCAGACAACACGGCACACAGGGAAGGTTTCTAGCTCTACCTCTATTCTCCTCCTCCTGAGTTGTGCAGTTGCTTACTCCCTCCACATCCACAGCAGCAGAGTCCCAGCAGCAGTAAGTAATTACAATAGTTACATTATACTATTACAGTAGTTATAGTATAATAAGTGGGGATGGGGAGAAATGAGAAAAAGGTTAAGAGGGAAAATAAGGCCAATGGAAAATATAGCAATAATGAGGATAAAAGAGACTAGATTCTGGAGAAAGAGGGTTAAAGATGGGTAATGGTATTAAAAGAGACGCAGGATTGTATAAAATAAATTATTTACAAGGTGAATCTGGGAGACCTAAGATTTAAAGTAGACAGTCCAGGCTTCAGCAATATTGATTTTTAAATTAAATGCTGGGGAACAGGTTTATATGGAGGGTTCAGTAAAGTAGTGTAGGTTATAGAGTGGTCAGTGATGTAGTGTAGGGTATATAGGTGTCCGTAATGTAGGGTATAGAGGCGTTAGTAGTGCAGGGTATAGAGAAGTCAGTAATATAGTATAGCGTATACACAGGGGTCAGCGATGTAGTGTACAGTACAGAGGAGTCAGTAATGTAGGGTATAGAGGGGTCAGTGATGTTAGGTATAGAGGGGTCAGTAGTGTAGTGTAGGGTATATAGACTATAGAGGGGTCAGTGATGTAACGTAGGATATAGAGCACTCAGTAGTATAGTGTAGGGTATACAGGGTATAGAGGGGTCAGTAATGTGGGTTATGGAGGGGTCAGTGATGTGGGGAATAGAGGGGTCAGTAGTGCAGGGTATAGAGGAGTCAGTAGTGCAGAGTATTGAGGAGTCAGTAATGTAGTGTAGGGTATACAGGGGTCAGTGATGTAGTGCAGAGTACACAGGAGTCAGTAGTGTAGGGTATAGAGGGGGTCAGTGATGTGGGGTATAGAGGGGTCAGTAGTGCAGAGTATTGAGGAGTCAGTAATGTAGTGTAGGGTATACAGGGGTCAGTGATGTAGTGTAGAGTGCACAGGAGTCAGTAGTGTAGGGTATAGAGGGGTCAGTGATGTGGGGTATAGAGAGGTCAGTAGTGTGGTGTAGGGTATATAGAGTATAGAGGGGTCAGTGATGTAATGTAGGATATAGAGCGCTCAGTAGTATAGTGTAGGGTATACAGAGTATAGAGGGGTCAGTGATGTAGTGTAGAGCAGAGGTGGACTGGCCCACAGGGGCACAGGAGAAAGCCCATGGGCCAGCAGTATATAATATATATATATATATATACTGTATATATATACATATTTATCTATCAAGGGCCCAGATCATGCACTCTCTAATGGTTAACCAAGCCTATGTGGTAGCTGGCCACATCCCTTCTGGAGACTGGCCACACCCCTAAACACAGGCCTCTACCACTAGATTACCCCGGTGGGCCCTTCATGCCTCAGTCCAACACTGGTGTAGAGTATAAAAAGATCAGTAATGTAGAGTACAGAGGAGTCAGTAATGTAGTGTAGGGTGTACAGAGGGGCCAGAGATGCAGTGTAGAGTATAGAGGGGTCAGTAATGTAGGGTACAGAGGAGTCAGTAGTGTACAGTAGTGTAGGGAATGCAGGGTATAGAGAAGCCAGTGATGCAGTGTAGGGTACAGACTTAGAGAGGTCATTACAAATACTAATCCCAAGTACTTAGTGCACTACTATTGAATTAAATTAAATGTATGAAAAAGTACGCAAAGGTCAGAGGTCTTATACGAGTGACGCGTGCCGTGCCTTACACCAAGTATTGTTATTCTTGCCTCAAGCTTACATATGTTATTTTTTGAATGGGATGGGGTGGTTGGAAAGGTCCGGGGATGGGGGGGGTTTAGTGGACGGGGGTGCCTATGGAAATTCTTGCCCTGAGCTCTGCTTGGTTTAGCACAGGCCCTGATTGGATTTACCACTATTCCAGCTCTTTTACTATTTTAAGTATTTTAGCCTTTTCTGCTATAAAGCGATGATTTTACTTTGAGAATTCTGACCCAGAAATTTAGGATTATATAAAGTAATATAGCTTGCCATAGCACACTGTTTGACCTTGTAGCACTCGCATTTTCCCTCTGTATGAAACAGTAACAGCTGCTGCAAGATTAATAGAGGTCTTTGCTATATATTTTAGGATACACACCCATTATTGTAGTATCTCAAAATCAAAATCTAACAACTTTTAGACACAATTCTTATAAAGTTGAGCATTTGTCTTCATCTAATGTTTTACCTTCAACTGTTCTGTACTTAATCTTGCTACTTACTATGGTTTAAAAGGTAGAAAATGTCAGTACTATAGTCCCCTCTCATTTCACTTCAGCAAGGACTGGTCTTAAAGACACACCTTTCCAAAACAAGAACATTATTTTCTACGTTGATGAATCTTGCCGAATGCTGGGTACACGCTTGCCAATATATCATTCATACAGCTGACAAATGATGTTGCAGCTAGACTGCCAGCTTGTGAATGCAGCTGAAATGTCTGTGAATGATTTTGTTTACAGCTACATCAGATCGGCTCTGTAGCACAGCCGATGCCAATATACTTTGCAGATATATTGGTACATCTGCCTGTGTGTATGGACAACTGCTGACCGACCCATTTGCTGGCTGCAGGAACCACAGACAATGACGTCACTACCGATTCCCGTGGCTATGCATGTCAGGCGTAGATTGGTAAGTGTGTATGACTATGCACAAGATTGTGTGTTCATAAACCTTACCAATCATTTGATTGGTCAGCCAAGTGTGTACCCAGCCTAAGAAATAAACCCTTCAGATCTGGTGGTTAATAATAATAATTATGATGATAATAATAGATATATGTATATATATATATATATATATATATATATATTAGAGATGAGCGGGTTCGGTTTCTTTGAATCCGAACCCGCACGAACTTCACTTTTTTTTCCACGGGTCCGAGCGACTCGGATCTTCCCGCCTTGCTCGGTTAACCCGAGCGCGCCCGAACGTCATCATGACGCTGTCGGATTCTCGCGAGGCTCGGATTCTATCGCGAGACTCGGATTCTATATAAGGAGCCGCGCGTCGCCGCCATTTTCACTCGTGCATTGAGATTGATAGGGAGAGGACGTGTCTGGCGTCCTCTCCATTAGAATAGAGATAGATAGATTAGATAGAGAGAGATTGTGCAGAGTCGCAGACAGAGTTAGTTTACCACAGTCAGTGACCAGTGCAGTTGCTAGTTAACTTTTATTTAATATAATATATCCGTTCACTTCTCTCTGCTATATCCGTTCTCTGCCTGAAAAAAAAAACGATACACAGCACAGTCAGTCACACAGTGTGACTCAGTCTGTGTGCACTCAGCTCAGCCCAGTGTGCTGCACAGTCATCAATGTATAAATTAAAAGCTTATAATTAATTGTGGGGGAGACTGGGGAGCACTGCAGGTTGTTAGCAGGAGCCAGGAGTACAATTATATTAATTAACAGTGCACACTTTTGCTGCAGGAGTGGTGACCAGTGCCTGACCACCAGTATAGTATTGTTGTATACTACTAATATCTCTTTAAATATCAACCAGTCTATATTAGCAGCAGACACAGTACAGTGCGGTAGTTCACGGCTGTGGCTACCTCTGTGTCGGCACACGGCAGGCAGTCCGTCCGACCAGAATTGTATTATTTATTATTATATACCTACCACCTAACCGTGGTTTTTTTTTCATTCTTTATACCGTCATAGTGTCATCCTAATTGTTACGAGTATACTACTATCTCTTTATCAACCAGTGTACAGTGCGGTAGTTCACGGCTGTGGCTACCTCTGTGTCGGCACACGGCAGGCAGTCCGTCCGACCAGAATTGTATTATTTATTATTATATACCTACCACCTAACCGTGGTTTTTTTTTCATTCTTTATACCGTCATAGTGTCATCCTAATTGTTACGAGTATACTACTATCTCTTTATCAACCAGTGTACAGTGCGGTAGTTCACGGCTGTGGCTACCTCTGTGTCGGCACACGGCAGGCAGTCTGTCCGACCAGAATTGTATTATTTATTATTATATACCTACCACCTAACCGTGGTTTTTTTTTCATTCTTTATACCGTCATAGTGTCATCCTAATTGTTACGAGTATACTACTATCTCTTTATCAACCAGTGTACAGTGCGGTAGTTCACGGCTGTGGCTACCTCTGTGTCGGCAGTCGGCAGGCAGTCCGTCCATCCATAATTGTATTATTATTATAATATATACCACCTAACCGTGGTTTTTTTTTCATTCTTTATACCGTCATAGTGTCATACTAGTTGTTACGAGTATACTACTATCTCTTTATCAACCAGTGTACAGTGCGGTAGTTCACGGTTGTGGCTACCTCTGTGTCGGCAGTCGGCAGGCAGTCCGTCCATCCATAATTGTATTATTATTATAATATATACCACCTAACCGTGGTTTTTTTTTCATTCTTTATACCGTCGTCATAGTGTCATACTAGTTGTTACGAGTATACTACTATCTCTTTATCAACCAGTGTACAGTGCGGTAGTTCACGGCTGTGGCTACCTCTGTGTCGGCAGTCGGCAGGCAGTCCGTCCATCCATAATTGTATTATTATTATAATATATACCACCTAACCGTGGTTTTTTTTTCATTCTTTATACCGTCGTCATAGTGTCATACTAGTTGTTACGAGTATACTACTATCTCTTTATCAACCAGTGTACAGTGCGGTAGTTCACGGCTGTGGCTACCTCTGTGTCGGCACTCGGCAGCCCGTCCATAATTGTATATACCACCTAACCGTGGTTTTTTTTTCTTTCTTTATACATACATACTAGTTACGAGTATACTATCTCTTTATCAACCAGTCTATATATTAGCAGCAGACACAGTACAGTGCGGTAGTTCACGGCTGTGGCTACCTCTGTGTCGGCACTCGGCAGCCCGTCCATAATTGTATACTAGTATCCAATCCATCCATCTCCATTGTTTACCTGAGGTGCCTTTTAGTTGTGCCTATTAAAATATGGAGAACAAAAATGTTGAGGTTCCAAAATTAGGGAAAGATCAAGATCCACTTCCACCTCGTGCTGAAGCTGCTGCCACTAGTCATGGCCGAGACGATGAAATGCCAGCAACGTCGTCTGCCAAGGCCGATGCCCAATGTCATAGTACAGAGCATGTCAAATCCAAAACACCAAATATCAGTAAAAAGCCTCTTTTTTTCTTTGCGTCATGTGCTGTTTGGGGAGGGTTTTTTGGAAGGGACATCCTGCGTGACACTGCAGTGCCACTCCTAGATGGGCCCGGTGTTTGTGTCGGCCACTAGGGTCGCTAATCTTACTCACACAGCTACCTCATTGCGCCTCTTTTTTTCTTTGCGTCATGTGCTGTTTGGGGAGGGTTTTTTGGAAGGGCCATCCTGCGTGACACTGCAGTGCCACTCCTAGATGGGCCCGGTGTTTGTGTCGGCCACTAGGGTCGCTAATCTTACTCACACAGCTACCTCATTGCGCCTCTTTTTTTCTTTGCGTCATGTGCTGTTTGGGGAGGGTTTTTTGGAAGGGACATCCTGCGTGACACTGCAGTGCCACTCCTAGATGGGCCCGGTGTTTGTGTCGGCCACTAGGGTCGCTAATCTTACTCACACAGCTACCTCATTGCGCCTCTTTTTTTCTTTGCGTCATGTGCTGTTTGGGGAGGGTTTTTTGGAAGGGCCATCCTGCGTGACACTGCAGTGCCACTCCTAGATGGGCCCGGTGTTTGTGTCGGCCACTAGGGTCGCTAATCTTACTCACACAGCTACCTCATTGCGCCTCTTTTTTTCTTTGCGTCATGTGCTGTTTGGGGAGGGTTTTTTGGAAGGGACATCCTGCGTGACACTGCAGTGCCACTCCTAGATGGGCCCGGTGTTTGTGTCGGCCACTAGGGTCGCTTATCTTACTCACACAGCGACCTCGGTGCAAATTTTAGGACTAAAAATAATATTGTGAGGTGTGAGGTATTCAGAATAGACTGAAAATGAGTGTAAATTATGGTTTTTGAGGTTAATAATACTTTGGGATCAAAATGACCCCCAAATTCTATGATTTAAGCTGTTTTTTAGTGTTTTTGGAAAAAAACACCCGAATCCAAAACACACCCGAATCCGACAAAAAAAATTCGGTGAGGTTTTGCCAAAACGCGTTCGAACCCAAAACACGGCCGCGGAACCGAACCCAAAACCAAAACACAAAACCCGAAAAATTTCAGGCGCTCATCTCTAATATATATACATAGTAACATAGCAAACGGAGGAGCGGTCCCTCTGGCACAGATGGGAAAAAAGAAAGTGAGGTACCTAGTCAGATTGTGGTGGTAGGGGATTTTATTATCAGGAAAACAGACAGGGCAATCTGCTACCAGGACCGTGATCGCCGTACAGTCTGTTGTCCAGGGGCTGGCTGGCAACTTTCGGCCTGGGGGGCAGACTCAAGCAATTGGCCCATTTTTTCTCAAGGAATCTGCAGTCATGTGGTGTTGGAACACCTAAATTGCACTGGCCCAGGGGTAGATGGCACCCTGCCCCCCCTGCCCAGCCAGCCCCTGCTGTTGTCTCTCGGGTGCTCGCGTACGATACATTGTGGACCGAGTAGAAAGATTGTTTGGAGGGGCTGGTAAGACCCGACGGTCTTGGTGCACGTTGGCACCAATGACCTAGTTAGGGGTAGGCGGGATGTCCTTAAGAAAGACTATAGGGAGTTAGGCCAGAAACTAAAGACAAGGACATAAAGGGTAATCTTTTCTGAAATATTACCTGTGCCATGCGCTAACCCAGTGAGGCAGAGGAAGATTAGGGAGATAAATGTGTGGCTTAGAGACTGGTGTATGAAAGAGGGGTTTGTGTTCCTGGAACACTGACCGGACTTCTCAGTCAGGCACCATCTTTTTTGTCATGATGGATTGCACCTGAATGAGGAGGTGGCAGCAGTGCTGGGGGGAAGGCTGTTTAGAAGGTTGGATGAGATTTGAAACTACGTGCCTGGGGGAGGGTTTAGCTAGAAACTATGGGTCAAGCAGTGAGAATAGTAAGGATGGAGGTAGTGAGCTGAATGAGGGTGGAGAAGGGGGAGGGAAAGAGCAGCCGGCAAGTGTATTACCAAAACACAAATTAACAATGAATGTGGATTGCCAATAATGCATTGTAGAAAATGAAGTTCCTAGCACTAGAGGGAATAATTATTTTAATTGTATGTATGTAAATGCTAGAAGCCTTAGATGAAAAAATGGTGAACTAGAAGTCTTTGCAGCAAACAAACAGTATGATATTATAGGTATTACTGAAACTTGTTGGGACGAAAACTCATGATTGGACAGTTATTCTGGAGGCTTATATGCTGTTCAGGAGAGACAGATTAAATAAAAGGGGTGGAGGGGTAAGACCTTTATGCAAAGCCTTTTTTAAAACCTGATATAAAGTAAGACATTTGCAATGGGACTGTAAATACTGTGGAGACTTTATGGGTAGAAATTTTTCTCATCTGTATTCACAAGAGAGGACCAGATGGAGGGATTGATGCATAACATCAGCAATTATAATGTCCCACTGCTTAATGCTTATTTAAGTGAGGAAGTAGTCTGTTACCGATTAAAAAAAATCACCTGGTCCCGATGGAATTCACCCAAGGGTTCTCATGGAGCTACACTCCAAATTAGCACGACCCCTATATTTGATTTTCAATGACTCACTTACATCAGGCATGGCCCCCAAAGACTGGGTGTAGCGGAAGTAGTGCTGATATTTAAAAAAGGAAGTAAATCTGAACCGGGTAATTATAGACCAGTAAATATTACATCTATAGTGGGGAAAGTACTGGAAGGTATTTTAAGAGAGAGAATATAGGAGTTCCTTAATCAATAAGGTTATTAATAGGAACCAGCACCGATTTGTGAAGGACAGATCATGTCAAACTAACTTAATAGTCTTTTATGAAACAGTTAGTGTGAACCTGGATCAGGGTAAAGAGGTGGATGTAATATTTTTAGACTTTGCTAAAGCTCTCGATACAGTAACTCACATGAGACTTAAATACAAATTAAGAGAACTTGGGCTAGGGAGCACAATATGCACTTGGGTTAAAAATTGGTTGGATAAAAAGGAGCAGTGAGTGGTGGTCCATGGAATGTTTTCGAATTGAACTGAAGTACTAAGTGGTATGCCACAAGGGTCTGTATTTGGACCACTATTGTTTAACATTTTCATAAATGATCTAGAAGTAGGTCTAGAGAGTACAGTGTCAATTTTTGCAGACGATACCAAACTGTGTGAGGTTATAAATTCGGAGGTGGATGAGAAATCTCTACAGAATTACTTATTTGGATTGGAAACATGGGCAGCAAAATGGAGAATGCAGTTCAATATAGACAAATGTAAGGTAATGCAAGAACAAAAAAAATACCTACATACTAAATGGGGAGAAACTAGGGGATTCTGTACTGGAAAAAGATTTAGGTGTTCACATAGATAAAAAAAAAAAACCTTAGCAGTACTACCAAAAGTAGGAATGCAGCATAAAAGACATACAAGATATTAGCATGTATAAAACGGGGAATTGATCCAAGGGATGAGAGTATTTACTCCCATTATATAAATCACTAGTGAGGCCACATCTCAAATACTGTGCACAGCTATGGGCACCATACTATAAAAAGGATATCCTGGAAGTAGAAAAGTTTCAAAGACGGGTGACCAAATTGATTAAGGGGATGGAGACGCTAGAATACGAGGAAAGGCTTGATAGGCTAGGCATGTTTACATTAGAAAAAGGATTAAGAGGGGACATGATTAATATTTACAAATATATAAGGGGTAAATACACAGAGCTCACAGGGTATTTGTTTTTGGTAAGATCATCAAGAAAGACACGTGGACATCCGCTTAGGTTAGAGGAGAGGAGATTTCACACACAGAGACGGAAAGGTTTCTTCACAGTAAGGACAATACGTACTTGGAATTCCCTGCTTGAGAGAGTAGTAATGGTGGACTCAGTCATTAATTTTAAGAATGGGCTAGATACATTTCTAATGGATAAGGATATACAGGGTAATGGTGGCTAAATTATGCACTATAGTAATTAAAAAAAATGGAATTGACATAACGGCTAAAATTCACCACAGTTAAAACTAGTCTTAAAAATATTACATTATAGGAGATCACTAACAGATTGAACTCGATAGACGAATTGTCTTTTTTCAACCTCAGAAACTATGTTACTATGTTAATCCTGAATAATGGTTGGGTAATGATATTAGCAATCTCAGATGAAATATACCATGTCATGCCATCCGAGTTGGCTGAAGGTGTGGGCTGCTGGCTGAACTCACATTTTTTTACTAAAGCGACAATCTTTTACAAGGCATGGTTTTACCTTGTAAATGACTGGTGTTTTAAAAAAACATCTTTGTTTGGCCAGCAATCCGCACCTCCTGCCAACTCGGAGAGCATTACATCCCGGCCCATAGCTGTTATATTGCTGATTATTAATCCCCAATTACTCCAGCTGGTTGTTTGGAGCTATGGTATCAGGAATTCCGCATCTTATATAATAAAAGACTAAAGCTGCTTTACACCTCTATGGGGGGACTTTAAGTGATTTGCACACTGGCGGCCACTAGATGGCACCAAACGGAGCAATCAAGTGTTACTCTGTCCAGGCGTGCACAGCCACTGAGAAAGTCAACTTTATGTTCTTCATTTATAGTCGCCATTTTGTAACACTAGCAGCCATTTTCTTATACTGTATGTTATTAATTAACCCATCTGCTTAACTACATGACGGCGAAGGACAAGACAAGGAATGTGCAATTCAGAGAAAAGAATGTTCTGTCCCCTTTCCCTTGAAACAGTTTCAAGGATGATATGTTGACATTCCTGTATCAATATGTACCAAAGCAAGGAACAGCTAGTAGAGGCCGTTTCTTATCTTAGTGCTGGGCAAAATATCCAATGGGAGGGCTTGTTGGGGGATGTAATGGAACCAGTGTCATTGAATGTAACTCAAAGCCTATATAACTGCCCCTGTATCTGATGCACTAAAGAGAATCATCTGAAACCACTCCATTGCATGTGTGATTATTCTCCCACGATCGATCGATGACTTCTGATTTCTCATACATATATTTGAGCTTGGGCTGGGCCAGCCCAGGTCCAGTAAAAACAAGATACAACACCATCATCGCTGACATTACTGTTATGTTGTTCTTTCATTTTGGTGGGTTGGTAACTAGTTTCAGTATAATCCAGAGGGTGGCGGTTATACCCTACATCTATATAGGACGAAGAATGAATCCACTCATTCGTCCTAAGTAGCTGTAACGTTTAACTGCCACACTTTGAATTGTACTGGAAATGGGGCAATCCTGACACCATGGCTCCACACAACCAGTTGGCGTTATGGAGGCTTAACATATGTTCTAATTCATGTCTATTTTGTGTCATACTGGGTTACTATTAAATATTGATATATTTTTATAGTTCAGGTATATCATAATATATTATTATTTTCAAGCAGATTATTGAATGCAACGTTCTAGTTTTCTCTTTCCTTTTCTGTACTTTTTGGTTGTCAGCCATCGAACAGCTGCCTGGTTCATTCACTTATTCTATTAATTATTCACTTCGTACTCCTAGACCAGCGCCTTGGGGTGTGTTTTTTTTTATTGAATTTTAAATTTGTAAATGCGTGTAATGTTGGATATATAATTGTGTTTTGGTAAATGTTTGCATGAACTCAAGACATGTACTATCTTAGTCAGTCAAAATGTACTGTAAAATATTTAAAAAGCTTACACCAAGGTTTAGAAATCATTATGGATCAATTCACAGGGCTGATATAAAGTATGTGCATTGCTGAAAGTAAGGTGGTACGGAGTACCATTAAGAAATATGGTACCATTGGGGCATAATGTATAAGTGGCATTTTGTGTCTGGACATAAAATGGTGTCAGTGGCATAACTGTGTGTGGCATAATATGTAATAGGCATTGCGGTGTATGGCATAATGCGTAATGGGCATTACGGTGTGTGGCATAATATGTAATGGGTGTTACGGTGTCTGTAATAATGTGTAATGGGCTTTTCAGTGTGTGGCATAGTGTGTAATGGGCTTTACGGTGTGTGGCATAATGTGTAATGGGCTTTACAGTGTGTGGCATAATGTGTAATAGGCATTACGGTATGTGGCATAATCTGTAATAAGCATTATGGTGTGTAGCATAATGTGTATTGGGCATTACGGTGTTTGGCATAATGTTTTAATGGGTGTTACGGTGTCTGGCATATTGTTTAATGGGCAATACGGTGTGTGGCATAATGTGTAATAAGCATTTCGGTGTGTAGCATAATGTGTAATAAGCATTACGGTGTGTAAAATAAAGTGTAATGGGCATTACAGTGTTTGGCATAATGTGTGAGGGGCATTACAGTGTGTAGCATAATGTGGCCCTGCCCCTATTGTCATGTAGCCACTCCCCTAGTTTCATGTGACCAGACCCCTCATGACACGTGACCACGCCCATTTATACTATCAATACCACCCAGAAAAAAATTCTACTTACACCACTGAGTATGTGAAATATGTAATGCTCTAAAACTGAAGTGTTATTTGACTGTCCATATTACTCTTAAGTGTTGAGAAAAGTAGAAAGACGAAATTATGTTTTTAAACAAAATAAGCTTCCCAAAATGTGTACAGAACAGGGCCAAATGATTGCGGTATTTCTTACAGCCATAATATTTACCACTAACAAAAAGATTGGACTATTATAATGACATTTTATTTATAGGGTGCCACAGGTGTTATGCAGCGCCGTACATATGGCAGACATTAGAACAATACAGGGCACACAGAACTTAACATTACAGTAACAGAAAAACTAAAACAGAGCACAGGTAAAAATTAGCAACACAGTTCTCAGTACACACTATAGCCGAGATGAAAGGAAGCAAAGGATTAGTCGTCATACTACTGGGGGAAGGCAGCCAGATAACCAGTAATGAACGAGAGGAGATGCAGATATAGACATTCGCTACGTAGGCTGTAATTGAAGTGTTAGAGAAGAGGGTTGTGAGAACAGGAGTGAAGAGGGCACTGCTCCAAGGAGCTCACAATCTAGGGGGTGGGGGGAGACAGACTGGTGACATGAGGTTAAAGCAAGCGAAAGGCGGCCTGATGGCAGGAAGGCATAGATGGTCAAGGTATGAGGTAGTGGGTTGGGAGAGTGGCCTCAAAACTAGGTTATGCGGAAGGGTACGCTTTGATGAACAGGTGGGTTTTCAGTGCCCGTTTGAAGCTTTGCAAGGTTGGGAGAGTCTTATAGAGCGAGGTAGCTTGTTCCAGTGAAAGGGGGCAGAATGGGTAATATCTTGGATTCACGCATGGGATGCAGTGAACAGGGTGGAGGAGAGGCGATGGTTGTTGGCCGACCAGAGTGGGCTGGAGCGAGTATATAGGGAGATGAGGTTGGAGATGCAGGGAGCAGTGGAGTTAGAGAGGGCCTTGTCTGTGAGGGTGAGGAGTTTGAAGAGGATTCTGAAGGGGAATGGGAAACAGTACAGGTTTTGTTGGACTATGCTTTGATGCAATATTGACAGAGATAACCATCACCTCTGCCATTACCTTATCTGTCTTGACCTGAAACTGAATGATGGACTTATAATAATATAATAATGTACTGCTCTAAGGCATTTTCTTGAATCTGTGAGACTCAAGAAAAGGAATATGACCATCTGAGTTACTCTATAGACTGGAGACTGGGCTTGTATCAAAATGCATCTAAGAAAATGTTCCCGAGAGTCAACGTGGATTGGATCATATGAAGTGACACTTGGGTCCACACACTTCATTACAAAGAAAAAAAAAACATTGCTCATTCCCCAGACAAGGCCTCTGCACCAGTTGTGATTGTGTATAATCATCCCAACTACTAGTTTTAGCACTGAAAGGTTCACTTCTGGTCAGCAGCCTATCTTTTGAGATGTATGGATACTGTCTCTGAAATTAGTACATTTTTCTTGGGAACACAGAAAACCCCCTTTCTATTTCTATCTTTCCCTAATCCGCACATCTCATTCGGGATGCCGGCACTGGAATTCCAAACAGCTTCGGGATTCCGGCGTGGGTATTTCTTCAACTGTCGGGATCCTGACTGGATCCCGTAAGAGTATCTGTATGTGTGGTTAGGGGTGTTATAACTGTTCAGGGACTTATTTTGGATATTGTGCACTTATTGGTAAGTAATATTATGTCTTCTAACATGTAAATCCACTTACAGGAATTGCATTTGAATGAACATTAGGTTTGCAAGTATTATGTGGCATTTTCATTTTTTATGCTTTTTGTGATATTATTATTTGTCATATTATTATTATTACTACCTAGATAGGCACTATTGTTACATATATTTCCAAGATTCATCACTAATACTATTAATTGTATTTATACCTTTAAATTATTCATGGTGAATTAGGGTTTAAAATAGACTAGAGCTAGCGTGTTAAAAAGTCACTATTTTTCAGGTTGACTAATGACAACGTATAGGGAAAACATACCCTCTACTGTAAATTATAGGAATAACAGGCGTTAGAGAGGCGTGTTATAGCCATCTAAAATGTGCAAAGCTGCAGGCTTCTAATATACTTATTAAATTAATATAGGGATATTTTATTTCTTATTATAGGTGATTACTCATCTTGAGTAAAGAAGATCCGCATCCAAAAGTAAAAACCAAGGTTTATATGCAATTTGGAATTATTTGTGAACATGAATAAGAATTGCTGTTTTGTAAAATCAGGCAGTAATCAGAATTTGATTGAACATTCTACAATTGATACTGAAATTAAAGTGTTTTTTTTTATTTTTTATTTTTAAGAGGATTCAATCATAGGTTGCATTAGTCTGAGTTTTGCAAGAGGAGGGGAGGAAAATACAAAATTATGATTGAATTGCTTAAATTATTAAATGTGCAATTATTATCAAGGGGCCGATTTATCAAGCTTTTTTTTTTACTAAAATAATGTGAAAAGGTGTGTTTTCACAATATTTTAGTTTCACTCAAATTTGTTAAAGGGCTTTTTGAGCAGTTTTCATGGAACAGCTGCTCCGAACCCTTTCATTCACATTTGTTTAGTAACCCAGATCGCATTTTCAATACTTATAATGGGAAATGTGATTGGCGAATTTCTAAAAACAAAATGTAAAAAATTACTGCAGTGTGTCCTGTGATAATTACACCAGCTTCAGCTGGCATAATCACAGGGCAGCAATGTGATATGAGTACCTCTGCACAGCTTTCCCCCAGCAGAGAAAGCTGTGCGGGGAGCCGGCAGTGTGAATAGCTATGATCACATTTAAAAAAAATAAAAAGTATTAAAAAAATCATACTTGCCAGTCCAGGATCCGGTGAGTGCTGGCAGACATTGGGACCTCCTGCTGCTGTGCTGTGACCCCTGTGCAGTAAAATGATGCTGTAAAGCGGCAGCTCACTTTTCAGCACCGCAGGTCACAACACAGCCCAGGATCACGGTGTACCCGGCGGCAGTGATGGACAGTGGCTCATCGCAGCAGGACATGGGGGTACTCTTTTACGAAAAATATGCAGATTATGCTGCGTAGCATCGCAGGGACATAGCTTTCATGCATGCATGCGATAATTGATAACTCATACATCCATGCGTGTACTCAATTATCACATTGCGAGTTTGGCCGATTTTTTTTTTTAAAGCAATGTTTTTATTGGAAAAATGTTGAGTAAACCAATACAGACACAAAGGAATTGATGATACAAAGCATTTCAAAATAACGTACAGGATATCCCATGGGATATAAAAAAAGAGGTACATCAACAGCACAAATGTCGACATTAATTTTCTGTATGAAAGAGATAGGAAAGAGAAAAGGAAAGAGAAGAGAAGGAAGAAAAAGAAAAGGAGAGAGAGAAGCGAAGGGGGGAAAACCACCATGAGAAATTTCAGAAACAAACTCATAAAATGAGGGTAAAAGACCCGATTATCATACATAAACAGAGTAAAAAGTCGTACAGCCATTTAGGAGCATAAGTAATACAACTCCAAAACAATACTGTATATCATGCCTGTGAAATAGAGGTTTTAGTATAAGTGAACCATGGTTCCCAAATCCTTACATATTTATCTGACCTATCATGTAAGGAAGCAGTAATATTCTCCATCGTGGAGATATACCATATTTTGGACAACACCATGCTTATAGGGGGAACAATGGAGAGTTTGGCCGATTTTATCACCTGTCCACACATTTTGGTTGATGTTATATTCTGATGTACTGGTTTTGGTATCATTGTAGAATGATTAGTCATACATTTAGATTATTGCAGTTTTGATTTGTTTTTTTACAATTTTTATTGAAGTGTAAGATATAAATCATTTTATTTCATGACTGATATATTTTTTGTTGATGCTGATCTTCATTACGCTTAACCATCATAGGTCATGCTTTTTACAGTATATGTCAAGAATTGGACAAGGTAGAAAAGTTATGCAGAGTCTAACAAGAGTGATTGCTTCCGTATAGTACATACAATGTAAGTGGGTTCCACTCTATGGTATATAAGAAGAACTGAACATTCTTAATCTAATTAGTCAGACATCTTTTGGGTTCTTGTTTTGATTTATCTTTCCGAAGGCAAGCAGGGTTCTCAAGTGAAATTGTTCCTATTTTGCAGTGCTTATTGATATAATTAACTATAAGTGCATCCTCTGTGTGTAGCTGGTTCCTCTTCCTTTCATTATTAGAATTTCCATTTTTGCAGAAATAGCATCTTTTGTCAAAGTTAATTATTTTCTGTGACCATATGTAGTTCTAGTAATGTAATTTTTGAGGGGGGTTTTATAGCTAAGTACAGATGTGTGCTTTCTTACTGTTGCTTTAGTGGCGCACCAGGCTGCAGCTTTCCCTCATGCAATGTTGCGTTGTGGTTCATCTGTGATGTTGTGGGCAACGCAGAGGTGTACGCTGTTTGCACAACTTTATACACAGCTGCTGTGCGAAAATATGTAAAAGCCGCAGTGTGAAAAGGCACCACCCTGTGGCTTTTTTAATCTGGAGACGCAGCATTGGATCACCATGTTGCAGCCATTGGACATCTGAGTAAGAATAAGATTACTCAGAATGGCCGCTGGGAACTTCTCTGCCAAGCCTAAGAAATCTGCATCAGAAGACGCAGACCCTGGGCAATGGGCCTGACTTGGGCATGCCTATCACTGCCCTGACCTTAGGGGGCACTGTAAGTGATCTTGCAGGTCCCATTCAGCACATGCACCGTCCACTTACCATAAGTGGTTTGCATACAACACTGAATCAGACCTTCTGTACATGTGTAAAACCAATTCAAGTGCCATTATTTTTGCAGCCTAGAGTCTCTGGTACACTGTGAGCATCTTTAGTCTATGTCTGTGAGGTGACTAAGGGGGTAATTCAGAGTTGATCGCAGCAGCAAATTTGTTAGCAGTCAGACAAAACCATGTGCGCTGCAGTTGGGGCAGATATAACATTTGCAAAGAGAGTTAGATTTGGGTGGGTTATTTTGTTTCTGTGCAGGATAAATACTGGCTGCTTTATTTTTACACTGCAATTTAGATTTCAGTTTGAACACATCCCATCCAAATCTAACTCTCTCTGCACATGTTACATCTGCCCCCCCCCCCCTGCAGTGCACATGGTTTTGCCCAACTGCTAACAAATTTGCTGCTGCGATCAACTCTGAATTAGGCCCTAAAATGCAAAACTTAAAGAAAAATGTGGCACACTACTCCTCTTGGAGTGTCTCAGTCATACCGGATGTCTTGGGCCTACGGACACCCAATAAGTGAGAATACATATGTAATCTGTAGCAATGCTATAATTGGGGATGATCTGCTATGAAACTAATAAATCTTAAACTTCAGGGCCTCTAATCCTGGAGGGGACCTGAAGCAACTTTTTTTTAAATGAGTGAATTTTTCAATAAAATTGATGACATTGTTTATTAAAATAAGGTTATTTTGGGAATAAAATCATAAGTCAATGGGTTGACGTACTGAGGGGTCTATTCATGAAGCAGTGAAAAGAGTAGAGAAGTGAGCCCATGGAGAAGTTGCCCATGGCAACCAATCAGCTGCTCCGTACAATTGTATAGTATGCAAATTATAACTATTACTTCAATGCTGATTGGTTGCCATGGGCAACTTCTCCACTGGCTGACTTCTCCACACTTTTCACTGCTTCATTAATAGACACCTTAATATTGACTTTAGAATATGCTCTAATACCGATTTCATACGGCCTCAAAATGTCCTTGTAATTTTCAATTATTAATTTGTTATTTTTAAACTTTTCTTGGGGGCTTTTAGTGCCAGAACCCCCAGCTGTATGGGCTCGTTGAGCTCACTACAATCTATTCATAGCCTACATTTTGGCAGTTGGATCCTTAAATCCTTTGTTGGTGCACAGCTTAATAGTTCTACAGCTCAGCCCTTAGGCTAGAGCCAATCAGAACCATAAACAGACTTCTGAGTTCTCAATTCAGGCTGCACTCATCACGCTTGTGCATTTTAACACCACAAATCAGATTTTCACCTCTTGTTTTTATGTAATGTATGTATGGATATGGATACCAATAACACCATGGCAACCATGCTTCTAGTACAACATAGCTGCTATTAGACCTTGGTTGCATGTCGCTTAGTACTGTGAGAGCTGCTGGGATTTGTAGTCTAGCTCTGTGATTTGTGTTCTATAAACAGCGTGGAATGTGTATCTGTTTTAAACTGCAATTCCCGACAGCCTGCAGAACTTCTCTATGTGACATTCTCAGGAAAGGCGGAGCCTGAAAGAGTCTGTCTTAGGAAGAAAGCTGGGAGCAATGAAAGGTGAGAAGGAGCCCGGGACAAGGAGGCATCTAATAAGGAGGCTCACTCATGCCAGGTATCTCGACAATAAAAATGCAATTTTTTGATATATATGTTAAATAAATGCTACATTTGGCCTGATTCCATTTACTTTAATATGCTTTATTGTATTTAAGACAATAAATTGTGTTCTAAGGGCTTAATTCAAGGTTGATTGTAAAACAACATTTCTCTATCGTCCTAGTGGATGCTGGGGTTCCTGAAAGGACCATGGGGAATAGCGGCTCCGCAGGAGACAGGGCACAAAAAGTAAAGCTTTTCCAGATCAGGTGGTGTGCACTGGCTCCTCCCCCTATGACCCTCCTCCAGACTCCAGTTAGATTTTTGTGCCCGGCCGAGAAGGGTGCAATCTAGGTGGCTCTCCTAAAGAGCTGCTTAGAGAAAGTTTAGCTTAGGTTTTTTATTCTACAGTGAGTCCTGCTGGCAACAGGATCACTGCAACGAGGGACTGAGGGGAGAAGAAGTGAACTCACCTGCGTGCAGGATGGATTGGCTTCTTGGCTACTGGACATTAGCTCCAGAGGGACGATCACAGGTACAGCCTGGATGGTCACCGGAGCCGCGCCGCCGGCCCCCTTGCAGATGCTGAAGTTAGAAGAGGTCCAGAATCGGCGGCTGAAGACTCTGACAGTCTTCTAAAGGTAGCGCACAGCACTGCAGCTGTGCGCCATTTTCCTCTCAGCACACTTCACACGCTGTCACTGAGGGTGCAGGGCGCTGGGGGGGGGGCGCCCTGGGAGGCAAATGTAAACCTATATACTGGCTAAAAATACCTCACATATAGCCCCCAGAGGCTATATGGAGATATTTAACCCCTGCCAAACTTCACTAAAGAGCGGGAGACGAGCCCGCCGTAAAAGGGGCGGGGCCTATCTCCTCAGCACACAGCGCCATTTTTTCTCTCACAGAAAGGCTGGAGAGAAGGCTCCCAGGCTCTCCCCTGCACTGCACTACAGAAACAGGGTTTAAACAGAGAGGGGGGGCACAAATTGGCGATATAAATATATATATAAAGATGCTATTAGGGAGAAACACTTATATAAGGTTGTCCCTATGTAATTATAGCGTTTTTTGGTGTGTGCTGGCAAACTCTCCCTCTGTCTCTCCAAAGGGCTGGTGGGGTCCTGTCCTCTGTCAGAGCATTCCAGGTGTGTGTGCTGTGTGTCGGTACGTGTGTGTCGACATGTATGAGGACGATGCTGGAGGAGGCGGAGAAATTGCCTGTAATGGTGATGTCACTCTCTAGGGAGTCGACACCGGAATGGATGGCTTATTTAGGGAATTACGTGAGAATGTCAACACGCTGCAAGGTCGGTTGACGACATGAGACGGCCGACAAACAATTAGTAACGGTCCAGGCGTCTCAGAAACACCGTCAGGGTTTTTTTATAAAAAACGCCCATTTACCTCAGTCGGTCGACACAGACACAGACACGGACACTGAATCCAGTGTCGACGGTGAATAAACAAACGTATTCCTCATTAGGGCCACACGTTAAGGGCAATGAAGGAGCTGTTACATATTTCTGATACTACAAGTACCACAATAAAGGGTATTATGTGGAAGTGAAAAAACTACCTGTAGTTTTTCCTGAATCAGATAAAATAAAATGAAGTGTGTGATGATGCGTGGGTTTACCCCGATAGCAAATATTGGCGTTATACCTTTTCCCGCCAGAAGTTAGGGCGCGTTGGGAAACACCCATTAGGGTGGATAAGGCGCTCACACGCTTATCAAGTGGCGTTACCGTCTCCAAATACGGCCGCCCTCAAGGAGCCAGCTGATAGGCAGCTGGAAAAATATCCTAAAAAGTATATACACACAGACGGTGGTTATACTGCGACCAGCGATCGCCATCAGCCTGGAGATGCAGTGCTGGGTTGGCTTGGTCGAATTCCCTGACTAAAAATATTTTATTGATATAGAGCATTTAATAGGATGCATTCTATATATATGTATGCGAGATGCACAGAGGGATATTTGCACTCTGGCATCAAGATAAGTGCGTTGTCCATATCTCCCAGAAGATGTCATGGACACGACAGTGGTCAGGTGATACAGATCCCATACGGCACATGGAAGTATTGCCGTATAAAGGGAAGGAGTTATTTGGGGTCGGTCCGTCGGACCTGGGGGCCACGGCCACAGCTGGGAAATCCAACCCTTTTTACCCCAAGTTACATCTCAGCAGAAAAAGACACTGTCTTTTCAGCCTCAATCCTTCCGTTCCCATGTGGGCAAGCGGGCAAAAGGCCAGTCATATCTGCCCAGACATAGAGGAAAGGGAAGTAGACTGCAGCAGGCAGCCCCTTCCCAGGAAAAGAAGCCCTCCACCAGTGGGGGGGTAGTCTCAAGAGTCTCAGCGCGCAGTGGGATCACTCGCAAGTTGACCCCTAGATCATACAAGTATTATCCCAGGGGTACAGATTGGAGAGTCGAGACATTTTTTCCTCGCAGGTTCCTGAAGCCTGTTTTACCAACGGCTCCCTCCGACAAGGAGGCAGTATTGGGAAAAAATTCACAAGCTGTATTTCCAGCAGGTGATAATCAAAGTACCCCTCCTACAACAAGGAAAAGGGTATTAGTCCTCCACACTATATTGTGGTACTGAAGCCAGACGGCTTGGTGAGACATAGTCTAAATCTGAAATCTTTGAACACTTACATAAAAAGGTTCAAATCAAGATGGAGTCACTCAGAGCAGTGATAGAGAACCGGAAAAAAGGGGACTATATGGTGTCCCTGGACATCAAGGATTACCTCCATGTCCAAATTTGCCCTTCTCAACAAGGGTACCTCTGGTTCGTGATACAGAACTGTCAATATCAGTTTCAGACGCTGCCGTTGAATTATCCACGGCACCCCGGGCCTTTACCAAGGTAATGGCCGAAAAGATGATTCTTAAAAGAAGAAAGGCATCTAAATTATCCCTTACTTGGACGATATCCTGAAAGGGACAAGTTTCCAGAGAACAGTTGGAGGTCGGAAAAGAACTATCTAAAGTAGTTCTACGACAGCACGAGTGGATTCTAAATATTCCAAAAATCGCAGCTGTTTTCCGATGATACGTCTGCTGTTCCTAGGAATGATTCTGGGCATAGTCCAGAAAGAGGTATTTCTCCTGGAGGGGAAAGCCAGGGAGTTATCCGACCTAGTCAGAAACCTCCTAAATCCAGGCCAAGTATCAGTGCATCAATGCACAGGAGTCCTGGGAAAAATGGTGGCTTCTTACGAAGCGATTCCATTCGGCAGATCTCACGCAAAAACTTTTCAGGGGGATTTGCTGGACGAATGGTCCGGATCGCATCTTCAGATGCATCAGCGGATAACCCTGTCTCCAAGGACAAGGGTGTCTCTTCTGTGGGGGCTGCAGAGTGCTCATCTTCTAGAGGGCAGCACATTCAGCATTCAGGACTGTGTTCTGGTGACCACGGATGCCAGCCTGAGAGGCTGGGGATCAGTCACACAAGGAAGAAATTTCCAAGGAAGTGTGGTCAAGTCTGGAGATTTCTCTCCACATGAATATACTGGAGCTAAGGGCAATTTACGATGCTCTGAGCCTAGGAAGACCTCTGCTTCAAAGTCAACCGGTGCTGATCCAGTAGGACATCATCATGGCAGTCGCCCACGTAAACAGACGGGGCGGCACAAGAAGCAGGAGGGCAATGACAGCAAGGATTCTTCGCTGGGCGAAAGATCATGTGATAACACTGTCAGCAGTGTTCATTCCGGGAGTGGACAACTAGGAAGATTTCCTCAGCATAAATGAATTCCACCCGGAAAAGTGGGAACTTCATCTGGAAGTTTCCACATGTTTGTAAACCGTTGGGAAAGACCAAAGGTGGTTATGATGGCGTCCCACATGAAGCGCCAGGTCTAGAGACCCTCATGCAATAGCTGGGACGCTCTGGTAACACCGTGGGTGTACCAGTCGGTGTATGTGTTCCCTCCTCTGCCTTTCATACCCAGTGTATGGAGAATGATAGGAAGGAGAGGAGTAAGAACTATACTCGTGGTTCCGGTTTGGGCCAAGAAGAACTTGGTACCCGGAACTTCAAGAGATACTAGAAAGGATCTTGATTCAGCAAGAATCATGTCTGTTCCATGACTTACCGCAGCTGCGTTGACGCCAGGGCGGGTGAACGCCGGATCCTAAGGGAAAAAGGCATTCCGGAAGAGGTCATCCCTACCCTGGTCAGAGCCAGGAAGGAGGTGACCGCACAACATTATCACCGCTTAGGTGAAAATATGTTCCATGGTGTGAGGCCAGGAAGGCTCCACGGAAGAATTTCAACTAGGTTAATTCCTACATTTCCTGCAAGCAGGAGTGTATATGGGTCTCAAATTGGGGTCCATTAAGGTTCAAATTTCGACCGGTCGATTTTCTTCCAGAAAGAAATTGGCTTCAGTTCCTGAAGTCCAGAAGTTGTTAAAGGAGTACTGCATATACAACCCCTTTTTGATGTCTCCAGTGGCACTGGGCGATCTCAACGTAGTTTGGGATTCCTAAAATCACATTGTTTTAAACAACTCAAATCTGTGGATTTGATATATCTCACATGAAAAGTGACCATGCTGTTGGTCCTGGCCTCGGCCAGGCGAGTGTCAGAATTGGCGGCTTTATCTCACAAAGCCATATCTGTTTGTCCATTCGGACAGAGCAAAGCTGTGGACTCGTCCCCAGTTTCTCCCTAAGGTGGTGTCAGCGTTTCACCTGAACCAGCTTATTGTGGTGCCTGCGGCTACTAGGGACTTGGAGGACTCCAAGTTGCTGGATGTTGTCAGGGCCCTGAAAATATAGTTTCCAGGTCGGCTGGAGTCAGGAAATCTGACTTGCTGTTTATCCTGTATGCACCCAACAAGCTGGGTGCTCCTGCTTCTAAGCAGACTATTGCTCGTTGGATTTGTAGTACAATTCAGCTTGCACATTCTGTGGCAGGCTTGCCACAGCAAAAAATATGTAAATGCCCATTCCACAAGGAAGGTGGGCTCATCTTGGGCGGCTGCCCGAGGGGTCTCGGCATTACAACTCTGCCGAGCAGCTACGTGGTCGGGGGAGAACACGTTTGTAAAATTTTACAAATTTGATACCCTGGCAAAAGAGGACCTGGAGTTCTCTCATTCGGTGCTGCAGAGTCATCCGCACTCTCCCGCCCGTTTGGGAGCTTTGGTATAATCCCCATGGTCCTTTCAGGAACCCCAGCATCCACTAGGACGATAGAGAAAATAAGAATTTACTTACCGATAATTCTATTTCGCGGAGTCCGTAGTGGATGCTGGGCGCCCATCCCATGTGCGGATTATTCTGCAATACTTGTACATAGTTATTGTTACAAAAATCGGGTTATTGTTGTAGGAAGCCGTCTTTCAGAGGCTCCTTTTGTTATCATACTGTTAACTGGGTTTAGATCACAAGTTGTACGGTGTGATTGGTGTGGCTGGTATGAGTCTTACCCGGGATTCAAAATCCTCCCTTATTGTGTACGCTCGTCCGGGCACAGTACCTAACTGGAGTCTGGAGGAGGGTCATAGGGGGAGGAGCCAGTGCACACCACCTGATCTGGAAAAGCTTTACTTTTTGTGCCCTGTCTCCTGCGGAGCCGCTATTCCCCATGGTCCTTTCAGGAACCCCAGCATCCACTACGGACTCCGAGAAATAGAATTATCGGTAAGTAAATTCTTATTTTTCCTCTAATGGGCAAACCCATGAGCGCTGTTAGTTAGATTTGGGTTGGTTACATTGTTTCTGTGCAGGGTAAATACTGGCTGCTTTATTTTTACACTGCAATTTAGATTTCAGTTTGAACTCACCCCACCAAAATGTAACTCTCTGTGAATATGTAATAACTGCCCCACCTGTAGTGCACCTGTTTTTGCCCATTAGAGGAAAATGTTGTTTTGCAAGCAACCTTAAATTAGGCCCTAAATGCTTTACATTTTCACTCAAATAAATATCATAATACAAATTAGGTACATAACTAATGAACATAATCTGTCACGAGTAAACACAAAAGAAGTACAATTTTAAACAGCAAAAGCTGAAAATTAATGCTAACTAACATCCAACCCCATCAAGAAATATGGCTCTGCTGGTGCAGGAAGAGATTGCACAACACTTAATTTCTGATTTCTGATTTTCATGTTCAATTTCTCAAATCAGTAACAAATTAAGTTTTATAAAATTGCCTGAATACTAATTATGAAGGGAGATCATTTTTCATCTATTACAGAAAACTTCCAGTCAGTAAATTCATACAAAGAAACTGCAGTATAAAATGTATTTTGGGTAGACTAAGGAATTTTGAGGAACAAAGAAAGCATCCATGGGCTAAATGAGAATAAATGAAAAAGTACTCTATATGCACATTTTGATACTGTATGTAGAGGAAGGTGAACATTTATAAGGATGTAAGTTATTTCCTGTCTGGAATGCCTGTATCCAGAAAGTCCTGGAAATCAGAAAGGAAAGTAAATAGCTGCCGAGAACTAAAAAAATTGTGATTTAATACTACCACTGCTACTTTCACCACTAGTCAGAATTTCGTACTGACCCAGATCTTGCTGGAGACACACGATTTTTCACTGTGGACAGCCTGGAAGAGTGGGCACCTCTCCTGCATTCTACCTACTTCCCAGTGGTGGGCAGAACAGGGAGATAAATACAGAGAAATCGCAATCCCTGTGGAGGGGGGTGTTGCCTAATGATGCGTTATATGCTAATTGTTATATTTTAGCCCCTCCCGTATCCAAATACATCCAATCCTGGCATTTCCCCAAGTGGGCATGGCCT
The DNA here is from genome assembly GCF_028390025.1 of Pseudophryne corroboree. Classification (NCBI taxonomy): domain Eukaryota; kingdom Metazoa; phylum Chordata; class Amphibia; order Anura; family Myobatrachidae; genus Pseudophryne; species Pseudophryne corroboree. Next base: position 726,664,112 of record NC_086448.1, on the reverse strand, counting down.
AATGACGCTATTAGCCCAGCCCCATCCCCATGCTGCCTACCTGCTTCTCCTCTCCAGGCATCTCCTGTAGAGGATATTCATAAAGCAGGCAATCGGAATTGGCAAAAGTGTATACTGCTGGTTCATACCCAGCAGTGTCACTGGGTATGCTTGAAATCAGAACATGCATGAGCACAGAGAGGGCTGGCATGGGAGGTGGGATCTGAATGAATCCTTCTTAGCAACCCAGCCCTCCTTCCAATAGTAAGTAGGGGACCTCCAGAAACTAACGACATCTGAAGATGGGATCAGGTCCTGAAATCAAAATCTGAAAACTTTCAGAGCTCGATGAATGTACAGCAGGTCACCATACAAGTGTATGGGGATCAGGGATAAAAGGAAAGGAGGAGATACTGTTTTGATGATATTCCCTACTTTATAGGATTTTTGCCTCCAAAACACTTTACAAATGGAGATGAAAATGAATCTTTGCAATGGAAATAAGTGACAATGAATATGTCCCTTATATACATTTTGTTATGTTACAGCCTTATTCCAAAATGGAATAAATCATTTTTTCCCCTCAAAAATCTATGCACAATACCCCATAATGACAATGTGAAAAAAGGTGTTTTTTTTAGATTTTTGCAAATTTATTAAAAAATTAAAAAATAAGAAATCACAAGTACAGAAGTATTTACAGCCTTTGCCGTGAAGCTCAAAATTGAGCTCAGGTGCATCCTGTTTCCACTGATCATCCTTGAGATGTTCCTACATCTTAATTGGAGTCCACTTGTGGTAAATTCAGTTGATAGGACATGATTTGTAAAGGCACACACCTGTCTATATAAGGTCCCACACTTGACAGTGCATGTCTGAGCACAAACTAAGCATAAGGTCAAAGGAATTGTCTGTCAGGGCTCTAGTCAAGGATGTGACCAAGAACCCAATGGTCACCCTGTCAGAGCAACAGCATTCCTCTGTGAAGATAGGAGAACCTTCCAGAAGGACAACCACCTTTGCAGCAATCCACCAATCAGGCCTGTATGGTAGAGTGACCAGACGGTAGCCACTTCTTAGTAAAAACCACATGGCAGCCCACCTGGAGTTTGCCAAAATGCATCTGATGGACTCGCAGACCATGAGAAACAAAATTCTCTGGTTTGATGAGACAAAGATTGAACTCTTTGGTGCTAATGCCAGGCGTCATGTTTGGAGGAAACCAGGCACCGCTCATCACCAGGCCAATACCATTCCTACTGTGAAGCATGCTGTGGGGATGTTTTTCAGCGGCAGGAACTTGGAGACTATTCAGGATAGAGGGAAAGATGAATGCAGCAATGTGCAGCGACATCCTGGATGAACACCTGCTCCAGAGCGCTCTTGACCTCAGACTGGGACAACGGTTCATCTTTCAGCAGGACAACGACCCTAAGCACACAGCCAAGATATCAACGGAGTGGCTTCAGGACAACTCTGTGAATGTCCTTGAGTGGCCCAGCTAGAGCCCAGACTTGAATACGAATGAACAGCTCTGGAGAGATCTGAAAATGCCTGTGCACTGACGCTTCCCATCCAACCTGATGGAGCTTGAGAAGTGCTGCAAAGAGGAATGGGCGTAACTGCTCAAAGATAGGTGTGCCAAGCTTGTGGCATCATATTCAAAAAGACTTGAGGCTGTAATTGCTGCCAAAAGGTGCATCAGCAAAGTATTAAGCAAAGGCTGTAAATACTTATGTAAATGTGATTTCTTCGTTTTTTTTTATTTTTAATAAATTCTAAAATCTAACATTGGCCCTCATTCCGAGTTGTTCGCTCGCAAGCTGCTTTTAGCAGCTTTGCACACGCTAAGCCGCCGCCTACTGGGAGTGAATCTTAGCTTATCAAAATTGCGAACGAAAGATTAGCAATATTGCGAATAGACACTTCTTAGCAGTTTCTGAGTAGCTCGAGACTTACTCGGCATCTGCGATCAGTTCAGTGCTTGTCGTTCCTGGTTTGACGTCACAAACACACCCAGCGTTCGCCCAGACACTCCTCCGTTTCTCCAGCCACTCCCGCGTTTTTCCCAGAAACGGTAGCGTTTTTCGCACACACCCATAAAACGGCCAGTTTCCGCCCAGAAACACCCACTTCCTGTCAATCACACTCCGAACACCAGAACGAAGAAAAAACCTTGTAATGCCGTGAGTAAAATACCTAACTGCATATCAAATTTACTTGGCGCAGTCGCACTGCGGACATTGCGCATGCGCATTAGCGACTAATCGCTCCGTTGCGAAAGAAAAATAACGAGCGATCAACTCGGAATGACCACCATTGTCATTATGTGGTATTGTGTGTAGAATTTTGAGGAAAAACATTTATTTATTCCATTTTGGAATAAGGATGTAACATAACAAAATGTGAAATACTGAATCGCGGTGAATACTTTCTGGATGCACTGTATACAGTATGTTGGTGCTCTAAATTACCAACAAATTATTTACCCAAAAATTCATGAACTTTCTGATTAATAGATTTTATACATTTGCTGTATTTTATTCTGTATGGTATTTCTTAAATGGAGATAATTCTAGACTGTGAATTGCAGGTATTGCATATTAAGCAGATTCGTAAGTGAAGCAAAACCTGTAGCTGACATATTCTGACAGCCAAGTATATATACTGTAAACTCATGTTATGCTGCTTATTTTCTGCACTCCACTGACTTTACCATTACTGACCTGCGGAATGTAAAATAATTTGCTGACACCAATAATTTTGCAACTAATGGACAGATAAAAATAAAATAAATGAGCGTTCTTTCACTGAAGGTTTTTTTTAAAGAAATAAAAGTGAGATTGCTGCTAGAACTTACATTTCATAAACACATTATCATTTCTTATAACTTACATTGCCATGATAGGGCAAGGCTTAAGTGTTCTAGCTATAAAATGTTAGTGTCAGGAGAGCTCAAAAATAATGTGCCTACTTTACGTAAACATAAATCAGTGTTTTTATGTGGTATGTTCTCGCACAAGGAAAATCTGCTGCTTTATAGTATACACTTAGATATGTGGTTACGTTGTGTTGGAATGTTGCATATAAAGAATTTCATTTGCTTCATTATTCTACATTTAGCATAATTTACTGTATATTCTTTAAAAAAGAAAATACAAAGAAACCCTTGAGTCGCCAGCAAATTATTTATATATATATATATATATGTGATTGGAAAGGATATCCAATTAGAATCACCTGCAGCAATCCTCAAGAACCCTTCTATAGGAGTTCTAGTACAAAATGCAAATTACCACCAAAAAAGAAGATCACGCAGTGCAATAATAAATTATAATAGTATTAAAAAGTAGAAATGCCAGTGGTTTTCAATTAAATTATTTGTACTTTATCAAAATTTAAAAAAAACACATACAAATACATTAGAAAGAAATATAAAAATAAATAAATATGTATGAATGTATTTACTCTCTTCAATATATCCAATTCATGGTTTTAGCACAAACTTGTTGCACATTTCAAAGAAATCAAGTTGCAACTATATTGTAAAGTATCAGTCACGAATGTAACAATTGTATGGATGTCCAGAAACTTTGTATCTTATTACAATGGCTCTCTGGCTGGTTGGCTGGGATGAGCTAAAAATCAGTAAATATGGGCGTATCTACCCATTGGCCAGGATGGCACTCACCAGGGTCGCCAAGCAAGGAGGGCCGCCGCCCAGGGGGTAGTCTCACATTGTAGAGGCAGTACCAGTCCTCCCTTCCCCGTGCAGCTCCTCACCCGTAGTGACGCCCGGCTACAACTACAGCAGCCAGTGTTATTTGCCCTGGCGTCCGGCGTCTCCACACAGCACTACAATAAAGAAACTGCTTAAACTGCAGCTACCAGTAGCCCCTGCTGCTGTGAGCTCTGGCAGCAAGGGCTGCCGGTAGCTGCCATTTATGAAGAATTTCTTTACTGTAGTGCGGATGCGGAGCCGCTGGACACCAGGGCAAATAGCACTGGCTGCCGCTACTGCCTGCTGTAGTTGTTGCCGGGCGTCACTGAGGGTGAGGAACTGCATGGGTGGTGGGGAAGACTGGTGCTGCCTGTACAGTGCGAATTTTATATATATATATATATATATATATATGACAAGAATTACTCTCCCACTGCGCTATTTCAAATAAAACACTAAAATTAATTAATTATATGGCTGCCTGTATCCTCTAAGTTCCCTGTTAGGAGGAACTAAATGTGTGAAAATATGAAACGAAATAGAGGAGATGGCGCCAAGGGAGTTATATCAACGCCCTACCTAAAAACGGACCCTTACAGTACTCTCCGGATAAATTACGTCAGATAACAAATACTAACATAAAAATGTATTAAAACAACATATAAACCCGACACAAATGTTCATAAGTATACAGAGTTGATACATTTACATTTGTCGCACAATTTGAACAATCAGTTTGTAGTGATGAGGAAAAAGCGTAGATATATCACTACGATTTCCTCCTTCTCCTTATTGTAGATTCGGAGGTAACATCAGATAATAGATAGATAAATAACCCAACGCGTTTCGTCTTGTTCCAAGACTTCATCAGGGGTAAAATCTCTTCATTTCAGAACATATTGTCAGCACATAAAAGGTCATTCAAAGATGTATGAACAACGTTTCAATATTTCAATGGGACTTGATTGATACAGCGAGGACCATACCTCATATATCATCAGCTTGAGTCTGACATTCAGATATTCGAATATGGGGAAGATTCATATGTGTATAGAATCTAACTGGTTCGCAAGCATAAGGAACCTCGTCGGTCAGCAGCTTGAACCTGACACTCAGAGACTCAGGAGTGAAGGCAATTCAAATGGGTATAATGTCTAACCAATTTAGAACA